>NC_045806.1:3396385-3498990 GCF_009873245.2 Balaenoptera musculus | reverse complement strand
TACAATACAATTGTAGCTGTCACATAAAATCTAACAAAACTGTTTTGAATGAGGTTAAAGACAACTAAGTGCTACTAGAGCCATCTTACAGAGAAAAACGAATGAACGTTTTGGCCAACCCAATATATACAGATATTCTTTTTCAGATTCTTTTCCACTAAAGGTTATTACAAGATATTGAATATAGTTCTCTGTGCTATGTAGTAGGTCCTGTTGTTTATTTTGTATATAGTAGTTTGGATCTGTTAATGCCAAACTCCTAATTTATCCCTCCCCCACCCCCTTCCCCCTTGGTAACCATAACTTTGTTTTCTATGTCTGTGAGTCTGTTTCTGTTTCATAGATAAGTTCATTTGTGTCATATTTTAGATTCCACATATATTCCGAATCATGATATTTGTCTTTGGCTTACTTCACTTTGTATGATAATCTCTAGGTCCATCCATGTTGCTGCAAATTGCATTATTTCATTATTTTTAATGGCTGAGTAATATTCCATTGTATATATGTGCCACATCATCTTTATCCATTCATCTGTCAATGGACATTTAGGTTGTTTCCGTATCTTGGCTATTGTGAATAGTGCTGCTATGAACATTGGGGTGCATATATCCTTTCGGACCACGCTTTTCTGTGGATAAATGCCCAGTAGTGGGATTGCTGGATCATATGGTAACTCTATTTTTAGTTTTTTAAGGAATCTCCATACTATTCTCCATAGTGGATGCACCAATTTACATTTCCACCAACAGCGTAGGAGGGTTCCCTTTTCTCCTCACCTCTCCAGCATTTGTTATTTGTAGAGTTTTTAATGATGGCCATTCTGACTCGTGTGAGGTTGTATCTCATTGTAGTTTTGAGTTGCATTTCTCTAACAATTATTGATGTTGAGCATCTTTTCATGTGCCTCTTGGCCATCTGTATGTTTTCTTTGAAGAAATGTCTAGGTCTTCTGCCCATTTTTCGATTAAGTTTTTTTTTTTTTTTGAAAATTAATCCCTCATCTGTTGCATTGTTTGCAAATATTTTCTCGCATTTTGTAGGTTGTCTTTTTGTTTTGTTTATGGCACCCATTCATTTCTGTATTGTCTGTGGCTGCTTTTGTACTGCAATGAGAGTTGAGTTCATTGCAACATGATCTTTATGACTCACAAAGCTGGAAATACCATTTGATCTTTTCCAGGAAAAATTTGGCAATCCTTTTCGCACTGTTAACAGTACTAAAATATAAAATTTTTTCCATCCTCTCTCAACTTGCCATAGCTTTAAAAATTCTGTTATTTAATGTTTTAACTAAAGAAATAAAATATTTAGTCATTGGTATACTTTTATATTGTGCCATGCTAGTTTTAAATTTGAATATCAGAGTATTTAGCTGGTATTGAGAGTCACTGGAATTACACAATTCAGATTTTTTTAGGAGGTACTCTAATACGTCATTATGAGAACAGCGGAGACACTATATTACTCGCTCAGCGGAGTTTATTTCACTTCTTGACACGCATGTGTTTGTTGTAGCAACACTCTCTAACTTCAGCTTACTGAGGAGTAAGGAAGGATGAAATGGAAAGGAATTATGGATTGTCTACTTCTTTCCTATGCCATCTTTTTTGTTCTTCTTTCTTAGAGCCAAATTCTGGTCCGCACCAAAAGCATGACCCAGCTGGGCTGCTAGAGGGTCCACTTGGTCACAGATGTAACACTTACTTTGTACTCACTTTGAATCTTGCTGAATTCCCACACCTTGTGGGTCCAGCCAAAGTCTGTGCTCACAGAGCACTGTAAACTCTAATGGGGTAGCAAGGAACTTGGAAGAAATGCATATGGTGCACAAGCTCCCCTGATCATGCAATGCTTTATTTTCCGGTTGTACTCGACTTAAAAAACACAGCCTTAAAGCTTAAATTTCTCAGAACTTCAAGACTGAGGCAGCAGAACACTAAAGCAAGTAGGTGACCCTTCTGGAAACAGGACTCTGTAATTGCTCATGTCATACACCCATCAAGGGGCACTCTGAGTTAGGAAATTGGACAAATTAATGACACTTAATTCCTCTTTTCAAACAAATTATTTTTCTTCTTAATCAGAGGAGACTGCTATCCTGAGTTTAGACCTAGGTTTTCTAGTGTTCTATCATTAGGGAATGTATTCTTAAATTTTTCCTGATTTTGAACATTATATAAGAGGATCAGATTGTAAATGCCCTTCTTGGGCTCTTTCCTTGAACTCTGTGTTCAGAGATGCACCCAGGGTGATTTAAATACATGTAGTTTATTATTCTTCATTGCTGTATAATATAACACAGATTTTTTTCTTTGTATTAATATAACACAGATTTTTTATCCAATCTACTTTTGACAAGCATATGTATGATCTGGGGTTTTGCTCTTATGAAAGAAGCTGGTATGAACATCCCTGTAAGTGCCTCAAGGTCTAAAGGTTCGTGAGATATCTATGATATGTGCGTTCAAGTAGAATTGTTGGTTCATGAGTTATTCTTAAGGTAGATTTCCAGCGTAAGCCAAACTGTATTCTGAAACCTTGATGACAATTTATAATCCAAGATATGGGTAAGAATGCCTATAGATTCACAGCTCCAACTTCAATCAGTATTTTTGAAGTATGGTGTCTTACCCAACTTTATGGGTAAAGACATGATGTCTCATTGTTAAATTTATGTTTATATTCTATGGATGAACGTAAATACCTTCCCTATGCTTATGAGCTCTAAATGATAACTTATCTGTGAACTACCTGTTTATAATTTCCCTCATTTTTGTATTGGGGGTTATGTATTTATGTGTGTGTTGTTTTTTATATTTGCTGTACAAATAGATTGAAAAAATATCCTCCAAAATGGATGCTTCACTTATTACTCCTTTTAATATTAGAGAGACAGAATTCTAAATTTTAATGGAAATGAATTAATCGAACTTTCTATTCTTGGTTTTAATTTACGTATTTCATGTCATTTTCAAACAGTCTCCTTAAAGTTTAAGAATTTTCATATTTGGTTTTAAGTTCTTAACAAACCTATTATTTTTAATTGATTTTTTTAAGTGTTCAAGCATAATTGAAAGTTTACCTTCTCTATTCAATATTCCTAAATTATGTGTCTATATGTCTCTGTGGGTTTACTCTTGTTTTTCCATTGAACTGTGTTAAGAACATACCACGTTCTTCTAATAAGGGTTTACATTAAGGCATGAAATCTTACAAGACATATCAACCAGCTTCATTTTTGCCTTGAAGAGCTCCTTGGCTGCTCACAGCACTATTTTTCTATACAAATTTAAGAAACAGCTTATCGTGTTCCACAAAACATGCTTTTCACAGTTTTATTTGACTGTTTTTATTTATTTTATTTATTTTATTTATTCAGTTATTAATTTAACTGAATCAGTGGGTTACATAGGAGAGAACTGACATCTCTGAGTCTTATACATATTTATGCCAACGATATTGTTGTTGACACTATAAATGATATGCTTATCCCACATTTTCTAAGTGATTATTACTGTTGCAGGGAAGGAAACTGACGTTTATAAGTTGATACTCTATCTAACAGCACCGTTAAAATGCTCATATTGATTTGACCAGCTATCTGTAGGCTTGTGTGGGTTTTCTCTGTCTATTATCACATCACTGACATATGATACCTTTTCCTAGGCAGCACAGTACGGAATAGAGGTGGTGACAGAAGACATCAGGGTATCTTTCCCATCTTAAACATCATATGAACATAATTTTCTGTAGGTTTTCATAATGCCCTTTCCTTGTTAAGAGAGCTTCTTTGAATTCCAGTTTCATAAGAGATTTTGTCATAAATGTTTGTAGGACTTAATTTTTTTCCCCTCTATTGATAAAAGTATCAATTCAGATGAGCATTTACCAATTGTGAGTGAATTACTATATTTTAACAAATATTCCAGCATTAAGGGGGATAGTGTGCTTTCCTGAAATGGGCATTGATTGATTATAATGCAAATTATTTTTATACAATCAACTTGTGTGTTAATTTTACATCTACCCTGATGAGTGAGAGTGGTCTGGAAGAAGCCATTTGATCTCACTCTTTCCAAGTGATCCTGAATTTCACAGATGCTTGTGTCTCAATCCAGCATTGCAAAAACTCTCAGAACTCATAGCTGGGACAGAGGTTAAAAGCAACTGCCATCCTAAGGACCAGTGTCAAAGAATAAATAATTTCTAATAATTTCCCTCACCTTAAGTTTCCCTGATTCTTGATATATTTTAAAATCCAAATAGATGCATGGTTATTATCATTATTGAATTAATGTAAACATTTTGAAAAATCCATTTTGAAGCCAAACATTTTTTTTAACATATTTATTGGAGTATAATTGCTTTACAATGGTGTGTTAGTTTCTGCTTTATAACAAAGTGAATCAGTTATACATATACGTATGTTCCCATATCTCTTCCCTCTTGCGTCTCCCTCCCTCCCACCCTCGCTATCCCACCCCTCTAGGTGGTCACAAAACACCGAGCTGATCTCCCTGTGTTATGCGGCTGCTTCCCACTGGCTATCATTTTACGTTTGGTAGTGTATATATGTCCATGCCACTCTCTCACTTTGTCACAGCTTACCCTTCCCCCTCTCCATATCCTCAAGTCCATTCTCTAGTAGGTCTGTGTCTTTATTCCTGTCTTACCCCTAGGTTCTTCATGACCTTTTTTTTTCTTTCTTTCTTAGATTCCATATATATGTGTTAGCATACTGTATTTGTTTTTCTCTTTCTGACTTACTTCACTCTGTATGACAGACTCTAGGTCCATCCAACTAACTACAAATAACTCAATTTCGTTTCCTTTTATGGCTGAGTAATATTCCATTGTATATATGTGCCACATCTTCTTTATCCATTCATCTGTTGATGGACACTTAGGTTGCTTCCATGTCCTGGCTACTGTAAATAGAGCTGCAATGAACATTTTGGTACACGACTCTTTTTGAATTATGGTTTTCTCAAGGTATATGCCCAGTAGTGGGATTGCTGGGTCGTATGGTAGTTCTATCTGTAGTTTTTTAAGGAACCTCCATATTGTTCTCCATGGTGGCTGTATCAATTTACATTCCCACCAACAGTGCAAGAGGGTTCCCTTTTCTCCACACCCTCTCCAGCATTTATTGTTTCTAGATTTTTTGATGATGGCCATTCTGACTGGTGTGAGATGATATCTCATTGTAGTTTTGATTTGCATTTCTCTAATGATTAATGATGTTGAGCATTCTTTCATGTGTTTGTTGGCAATCTGTATATCTTCTTTGGAGAAATGTCTATTTAGATCTTCTGCCCATTTTTGGATTGGGTTGTTTGTTTATTTGTTATTGAGCTGCATGAGCTGCTTGTAAATTTTTGAGATTAATCCTTTGTCATTTGCTTCATTTGCAAATATTTTCTCCCAGTCTCAGGGTTGTCTTTTGGTCTTGTTTATGGTTTCCTTACATTTAACAGTGCAGGTTGGTTAACTTCAGTTATACTTCAAAGAACCCTTTATATTATTTGTTTAAAGATACGGTACACAGGTAGGCTGTTGGTCAATGTTCAGCTAAACTTACAAGATTTTCTATTAAAAAATATTGTGTATCGGAGCTTTTGTTAACCTTGACTTCAGTGATCACTTCTTGAAGAGTTAATATGTACTGTTTTAATCCTTACAGAATCTTGATGGATAGATGGAAGTGGTTTATCTTGTAGTTGGTAGGGTAGTTTTAGGCAGAGTATAGACTCCATATAATCTTTTTGAACTGCATTGAACAGAAAGCATTTCTTTTTTTTTTAATGCCATTTTTCTAAAATTGAGGTATAGTTGTTTTACAGTGTTGTGTTAGTTTCTACCATACGGCAAAGTGAAGTAGAGTTCTCTGTGCTATACAGCATGCTCTCATTAGTTACTTATTTCATACATAGTAGTGTATATACGTCAATCCCAATCTCCCAATTTATCCCACCCTCTCCTTTCCCCCCTTGGTGCCCATAGGTTTGTTCTCTACGTCTGAGTCTCTATTTCTGCCTTGCAAACTGGTTCACCTGTACCACTTTTTCTAGATTCCATATATATGCATTAATATACGATATTTGTTTTTCTCCTTCTGACTTACTTCACTCTGTATGATAGTCTCTAGGTCCATCCTCGTCTCTACAAATCACCCAATTTCATTCTTTTTTATGGCTGACTAATATTCCATTGTATATATGTGCCAAATCTTATTTATCCATTCATCTGTCGATGGACACTTAGGTTGCTTCCATGCCCTGGCTATTGTAAACAGTGCTGCAATGAACATTGGGGTGCATGTGTCTTTTTGAATTATGATTTTCTCTGGGTATATGCCCAGTAGTGGGACTGCTGGGTCATATGGTAGGTTCTACTTTTAGTTTTTTAAGGAACCTCCATACTGTTCTCCGTAGTGGCTGTATCAATTAACATTCCCACCAACAGTGTAGGAGGGTTCCCTTTTCACCACACCCTCTCCAGCCTTTATTCTTTGTGGATTTTTTGATGATGGCCATTCTGACCGGTGTGAGATGATATCTCATTGTAGTTTTGATTTGCATTTCTCTAATAATTAGTGATGTTGAGCAGCTTTTCATGTGCTTCTTGGCCATCTGTATGTCTTCTTTGGAGAAATGTCTATTTAGGTCTTCTGCCCATTTTTGGATTGGGTTGTTTGTTTTTTGATATTGAGCTGCATGAGCTGTTTATATATTTTGGAGATTAATCCTCTGTCCGTTGATTCATTTGCAAATATTTTCTCCCATCCTGAGGGAGCATTTCTGTGTGTGATTTGATACTGAACTCTGGGTCTTTACAAATTAATGAGACTGCATGACTGTATATTACTTATTATGCTCCAAATAGTTAGTTAGTTTCTTATCTTCATCAGCAGAAGATATACAAAGATTGATAAATTGCTGTCTGTCAGTCACAGCTTTACATGGAGGGGAAAATGGGTATTTACACACTCAAGAAAACCTACATTCTCCCATTTTCCTTCCTGTGCATGGGCATGGCTCTTTCTCACACTGAAGTTTCTGGCAACTAATATTAATTCTTATGACTCACTGCTCACCTAGGGTAAACCATGCCATTTAATTAAGGAAACTAAAATAGTACTTATGAGAAAGTCATCAGGATGTAGACAGAGAATATTTTAAAACCTTTCACTAAATTACAGAATTAACTGACTACACACACAATAATTCATCATCCATGTAAAGGTGGCAGAGCCCAGAGCAATGTAACATACTGAAATTAAATTTTTGGTGGAGTGAGTCAGAAATCTCATAGCTTTCATTTATGCAAGAAGACTTGTATACATATATAAATATAAAATTTATGTTTACATGTATATGTAGATTTTCCTCTTAATTTGGTGATTCTGGTTTATTTTGTAGTCACAACAGCAATTTGTTTCCTTATGTCAGATACTTAAATGGTTTAAAATGTGTTCTTTTCAATTCCCTAGCAATTTTGAATAGTGAAAACAAACACGCAAACCTGAAGCATGGGCTTTATGAATAATTAGTCCAATGGGAAACCACAGAATACATTCTCAAGTCTTAATTACCTGTCACCTCTGGGATTTTTAAATTTAGTAAAGGTGTAAAATCAGTAGATCTCAGTTTCCTCAATCATTACACAGATAAAATCACCAACCATACATGGTTGTTTTTAGGATAAAAAGTGTAAGTGTTCTTTGAAAACTGACATGAAGTATGAACCTCACTTTGGATATATATCACGTAGTTTGGTATTTACGTGACATGAACAGGAGATGATAAATAGACAGGTATTTGCAGTAGTAGTGAAAATCTATGGGACTGCAAAATTGTAAAAGTGCATCACTTCGTTACTTGCATAGTGATAGTAGAGCTTAATCCACAGAAATGTGGGCCGATCTCTGTAAGGACAGAATCACTGGACTCTCAAGGTGACCTTGCCAGTATGGTCCGCTCTACCTGAGTAAGTGAAGGGAAACAGTCCATGCCTCACATTTGCAGACCTCACAGCAATGCATTAAAATGTTGGCAGTGAAGTGCCTTTTCCTGCACAGAATTTATAATTTTGGGGGGCCCAATAGCATTGCAAAGCCATTTCCAAGAGTTTTCAGGGTGAAAAGGAATAATGAAGAGCCATCTAGGCAAATAAAGAGGGAGGAAAAATAATTCTCAGGCCTTGACATATCTCACTAAAATTTCTGGCCACCACTCAAACACAAAATCCTATGTTTTTAGTGAAAAACATAGGTTTTTTTTTGAAACCTATGTATTTTGGGAAATAATACTATGATTACCAAGACTATCATCATGGCAGCATACTTACCTAAAACAGTTAAAACTATTAAATGTTAGAGTTCTGTTGAGACTCAGCTGAGACAGATTATGATTCAAATTCATTAAAAAATGGTGAAATCATGAAAGGATGCTCAACATCACTAATCATTAGAGAAATGCAAATCAAAGCTACAATGAGGTATCACCTCACCCTAGTCAGAATGGCCATCATCAAAAAATCTACAAACAAATGCTGGAGAGGGTGTGGAGAAAAGGGAACCCTCCTACACTGCTGGTGGGAATGTAAATTGATACAGCCACTATGGAGAACAGTATGGAGGTTCCTTAAAAAACTAAAAATAGAATTACCATATGACCCAGCAATCCCACTACTGGGCATATACCCTAAGAAAACCATAATTCAAAAAGATACATGTACCACAGTGTTCACTGCAGCACTATTTACAATAACCAGGACATGGAAGCAACCTAAATGTCCATTGACAGATGAATGGATAAAGAAGACATGGTACATGGATACAATGGAATATTACTCAGCCATGAAAGGAATGAAATTGAGTTATTTGTAGGGAGGTGGATGGACCTAGAGTCTGTCATACAGAGTGAAGTAAGTCACAAAGAGAAAAACAAATACTGTATGCTAATGCATATATATGGAATCTTAAAAAAAAAGTTCTGAAGAACGTAGAGAAAGGACAGGAATAAAGATGCAGACGTAGAGAATGGACTTGAGGACACAGGGATGGGGAAGGGTAAGCTTGGATGAAGTGAGAGAGTGGCATGGACTTATATATACTACCAAATGTAAAATAGATAGCTAGTGGGAAGCAGCTGCATAGCACAAGAAGATCAGCTTAGTGCTTTGTGACCACCTAGAGGGGTGGGATAGGGAGGGTGGGAGGGAGACGCAAGAGGGAGGGGATATGGGGATATATGTATACATATAGTTGATTCACTTTGTTGTACAGCAGCAACTAACACAACAATGTAAAGCAATTATACTCCAATAAAGATGTTAAAAAAAATGGTGAAAGTTCAATAGCTAGCATTATACAAGAACCTTGATACTTTCTTCCTTGAAAGTGAAAGAAAACAGTGCAGCCTAGTACTTTGAACATGGACCAACTCAGTTATCCTAACTGTTTAAATCTCTTGAGGATGTTCACTGACAAAAAAAGTCTAAAAGTGATGGAATGTAGGGGAATATAAGGGTTTCAAAAGGGGTAATGAACAATAAGTCTTATATAATGTTGTTAAACTAAATGTGCAAGGACAGAATAAATGGAACTTTCATAAAGGCCTAGAGAGGTAAAGAAGAGATTGGACAAGGAAACTATTTAGAGGTGGTACTTGTACAGTACATCTTACAAATTAGGAGGTGAATTGAGAAAGAATTGATGAACCACAATAATGAACACAAATTTGAGGGCTGTGAATTCCCTATAAGACAAATTTTCATACTTGTTAATTATTTTTTATTAAACAAAATTTTTATTTTATATTGGAATATAGTTGACTAATAATGTGTTAGTTTCAGTTGTAAAGCAAAGGGATTCAGGTATATATATATCATTTCTTTTTCAGATTCTTTCCCCATTTAGCTTATTACAAAATATTGAGTATAGTTCCCTATATACAGTAGGTCCTTCTTGTTTATTTTATATATAGTAGTGTGTATATGTTAATCACAAACTCCTAATTTATCCTTCTCCCCACCTTTTCCGTTTGGTAACCATAAGTTTGTCTTCTATGTCTGTGAGTCTGTTTCTGTTTTGTAAACAAGTTCATTTGTATCATTTTTTTAAGATTCCACATACAAGTGATATCATATGATGTTTTGTCTTTCTCTGACTTACTTCACTTAATATGATAATCTCTAGGTCCATCCATGTTGCTGCAAATGGCATTACTTCATTCTTTGTTATGGCTGAGTAGTATTCTGTTGTGTATATGTACCATTTTTTTTTTTGATGCTTACAAACATTTTTTAAATTAATTTTTTAATGGAGTATTGTTGATTTTGTACATTAATCCCCTGTCAGTCGTATTATTTGCAAATATTTTCTCCCATTCTGTGTGTTGTCTTTTCATTTTGTTGATGGTTTCCTTTGCTGTGCAAAAGTTTTAAGTTTAATTAGGTCCCATTTGTTTATTTTTGTTTTTATTTTCATTACTCTAGGAAGTGGATCCAAAAAGATATTACTATGATTTATGTCAAAGTGTGTTCTGCCTATGTTTTCCTCTAAAAGTTTTATAGTCTCTGGTCTTACATTTAGGCCTTTGATACATTTTGAGTTTATTTTTGTACATGGTGTTAGAGAATGTTCTAATTTCATTCTTTTACATGTAGCTGTCCAGTTTTCCCAGCACCCCTTGTTGAAGAGACTGTCTTTTCTCCATTGTATATTATTGTCTCCTTCGTCTTAGATTAACTGACCATATGTGCATGGGTTTATCTCTGGACTTCCTATCCTGTTCTATTGATCTATATTTATGTTTTTGTGCCAGTACCATACTGTCTTGATTACTGTAGCTTTGTAGTATAGTCTGAAGTCAGGGAGCCTGATTCCTCAAGCTCCATTTTTCTTTCTCAAGATTGCTTGGGCTATTTGGGGTCTTTTGTGTTTCCATACAAATTGTAAAACTTTTTGTTCTAGTACTGTTAAAAAAAAAAAAAGCCACTGGCAATTTGCTAGGGATTACATTGAATCTGTAGATTGCCTTGGGTAGTATAGTCATTTTGACAATGTTGGGTCTTCCAATTTAGGAACATGGTATATCTTTCCATCTGTTAGTGTCATCTTCGATTTCTTTCATCAGTGTCTTACAGTTTTCAGAATACAGGTCTTTTGCCTCCTTAGGTAGGTTTATTCCTAGGTATTTTATTCTTTTTGATTTGATGGTAAATGGGATTGTTTCCTTAATAATTTTTTTCCTGATCTTCCATTGTTCGGGGATAGAAATACAAGAGATTTCTCTGTATTAATTTTGTCCTGCAACTTTACCAAATTCATTGATGAGCTCTAGTAGTTTTCTGCTAGCACCTTTAGGATTTTCTATGTGTAGTATCATGTCATCCGCAAACAGTGACAGTTTTACTTCTTCTTTTCCAGTTTGATTTTTCTTTTTCTCCTCTGATTGCCGTGGCTAGGACTTCCAAAACTATGTTGAATAATAGTGGTGAGAGGGGACATACTTGTCTTGGTCCTGATCTTAGAGGAAATGCTTTCAGTTTTTCACCTTTGAGAATGATGTTTGCTGTGGGTTTGTCCTATGTGGCCTTTAATATGTTGAGGTAGGTTCCCTCCATGCCCATTTTCTGGAGAGCTTTTATCATAAATGGGTGTTGAATTTTGTCAAAAGCTTTCTCTGCATCTGTGGAGATGATCATATGGTTTTTATTCTTCAATTTGTTATTGTGATGTATCACACTGATTGACTTGCAGATACTGAAAAATCCCTGCATCCCTGGGATAAATCCCACTTAATCATGGTGTATAATCTTTTTAATGTATTGCTGGATTTGGTTTGCTAGTATTTTGTTGAGAATTTTTGTGTCTATGTTCAGTGATATTGGCCTGTGATTTTCTTTTTTGTGTGCCATCATCTTTGTCTTGTTTTGGTATCAGGGTGATGGTAACCTCGTAGAATGAGCTTGGGAACGTTCCTTCCTCTGCAATTTTTGGGAAGAGTTTCAGAAGGTGGGTGTTAGCTCTTCTCTAAATGTTTGATAGAATTCACCTGTGAAACCATCTGGTCCTGGACTTTTGTTTGTTGGGAGTTTTTAAATCATAGTTTCAATTTCAGTACTTGTGATTGGTCTGTTCATATTTTCTATTTCGTCCTGGCTTAGTCATGGAAGGTTGTACCTTTCTAAGAATTTGTCCATTTCTTCTAGGTTGTCCATTATACTGGCATATAGTTGCTTGTAGTATTCCCTTATGAGCCTTTGTAGTTCTGTGCTGGTGTCTGTGGTAACTTCTTTTTCATTTCTAATTTTGTTGATTTGAGGCCTCTCCCTTTTTTTCTTGATGAGTCTGGCTAAAGATTTATCAATTTTGTTTATCTTTTCAAAAAACCAGGTTTTGGTCTCATTGATATTTTCTATTGTTTTCTTCATCTCTATTTATTTCTGCTCTGATCTTTATGATGTCTTTCCTTCTATTAAGTTTCGGTTTTGTTTGTTCTTCTTTCTCTAGTTGCTTTAGGTATACGTTGTTTCAGATGTTTCTTGTTTCCTGAGGTTTCCTGAGGTAGGACTCTATTGTTATAAACTTTCCTCTTAGATCAGCTTTTACCGTCTCCCATAGGTTTTGTGCTGCATCCAGTAGGTTTTGGATCATCGTGTTTTCGTTGTCATTTGTCTCTAGGTGTTTTCTGATTTCTTCTTGGATTTCTTCAGTGATCCATTGGTTATTTAGTAGCATATTGTTTAGCCTCCAGGTGTTTATTTTACCATTTTCTGCCAAGTATTACAGCTTGCTCCCTGGGTGGAGGAGGAAGACAGGCTTGCAAACAGAAGACTCTCAGAGTTAACGGTACCCTAAAGCAAAATTATTAGGAAAATGCCAAAAAGAAAATTTCTACTCTATGCTATTTAAAAAGAAATCCTCAAATAATGCATTAATCAAGAGAGATTATGTAAGAGATCCTGCTTTGCTAGGGATCTTTCAAGTTACTTTTTTTTTTTCCCCCCCTTTCCTCTTACAGTCCCTGGTGGCAATCCCTCGATCCCTGGATCAGTTCCTCACATCTTCCCAGGGCTGCAGCCAGGCCCAGTCACCTACTGCAGCACCAAGAGGACACTGCTTTGCTCCTAGACTTCCTGAAGGTTGCCAGGCTCCAAAGGTATGAAGGTAATAATGATGCAGGAACAGAGGTCTTTAAATAAATGGACGGTGGAAGCTGAATGCTACATTACAGAGAGTAACAAAGTACAATCTAAAGATATTTCAAATGCATACAAACTTTGACTCAATCTTATTTAATTAAATGAGGTAACAATAAGAAAGTGTGTGTTTGTATAGATGTGTGTAAATCTATGCTTGTTTGTGGATGTATGTAGAGAGCAGGAAAGAAGTTTATACCTCTCAAGTATCTTGTATTATCTTTTATATCATTCATGTATCTTGTCATCCATCCATCTCATCTTTTTTCATATATGATATTTCCATCTAACTATCATTTTTCTTTATCTCTTCCTTTTCTATCATCTGTCCTTCCTCCCTTCCATCCATCCATCTAACATTTACACACCCATATTCACTCACATACACACAATCTCTGAATGTTCAGAGATTGGGGATTTCCAGGTGAAAGGGGAGGAGAAAGAGTGAAAATCCAAGGTCTTTTTCCTAGGAAGTCCGTCCCCAGTACCTCCAATTATACATCTTTAAACATAACTGGGTGACATGGCTCTATGAGTCAGGGCAGATTGAGTGTTTGCTGTGGTTTGCTTTGTAAAGAAAGGGAAAAAGGGGTGGGAAATATATTTTGTACAGCTATGCTTGCCAGACACTAGTTTATATAATTTTATTTACCCAGTTCCATCCAATATATCTACTACCAAGTATTATTCAGGGTTTTTAAAAAATCATTTTCAAGTAGTCATAATGCTTACAGAAGTGCAGTCCTATGCCTTTACTGAAGGTTCTGTAATATCCCTCCTCCACTGAATTTATAAAGCAAAGAGTTGGCTTTTTTTAGCATAAGTGTAGGCTATATATTACAGAGCAATTTTCAGTAATTTTACTCATTTTCTGAAAGAAGCATGAGGCAAACGAACACATGCCTTCATTACCCATCCATTATTTCAGAGTATAAAGATTGTTTTCTTTAAAGATAAAATTATTGTAATTCTGAGACATGATGGAAAAACCCAGATGAAACCTATTTTCTGAACATAAAAAAATCAAAACACTCAGAAAACTGAATTACTGAAGTGAAGGTAGTTTGATATTTTAGATCAATAAAATGATGTCAACATTTTAATACATGAATTGATGAAAGCTGAAACTACACTGAATTTTATAATGCACTGCTTTAAAAAACCCACACTTAAATAATTGGGCCTTGGTCTTTTTTTTTTTTTTTGTACTGAATGACTGCTTTCACTTCAATCTGTGCCTTTGTAAGAATTAATTTGACCTCTGGCTCAATAAAGCCATATGTTTTCAACACCTATCTTCAAAGTTCAACTGCCAAGATTTGTGTTTAGTGCATTGAGAAACACAGGAACAGTTACATCCTTGTATTTTAACGAGATTTTCTCCCCCTCCCCTATTTTTGGAGAATCACTTGCACAAGAGAAGAATCATGTAGGAAAATATTCTAAATAAACATGGACACAGGAGGCCAAAGATCACTGATTGATGATCTTTGGTGATGGCTCTGGTAGACTTGAATATATTGGAACAACCAGTCAGGTTTTAATTTTCATTTCTTGTGAAAAGAAGGTGCCAGAAATAGATGACTACATTTGGCAACTCAAAGGATTTTCTTTTTCTGGTGTCCCAAATGTCTATGGCTTACTGACTCTAACATGGAAAGCTACAGATTGTAAATAAGCTTATATTTAATCCGTAGCAGGCGATCGCTGAGCAACTGTTGTCTTGACATTTTAAGATTAGTCAGTACTTAGGATTCCAGTGATGGGTCCTTAGAGAGGAAATTAGGATAGAGAAATGGCCTTCAGTAAAGTTTTGTTGTTTTTGTAACTTTCTGTAACCCCATTAAACTATCAACAGCAACAGAGTACTATACAGGTTTACCCTACTGAACAAAATTCAAAAGTCATCATTCCTCGGATGGCTGACATACGGAAATGCTCTGTCAACCTAAAACGTACAGCCACCTCTAGAAATGAACAAAGCTGAATTTCTCCCAAGCCCTGTTACCCTGGAAAGCAGTAGTGATTAAGAAATAGCTCACCCTTTTGTGTTCGGGGAAACTCCTTCCTCACATGACTTGGTAAGACTACCCCCCTTGTCTACCTATGTGACAGGGCCAGACACAGACTCTCCAGGTTCCCATGTGTCTGTCTCATAAACAAACAATGCACTGAATTGTCCACACTTGCTGATCAAAACAGAATGCTTGTTAAAGTTTCAGTGTTTCTCCTTCCTGCCTCACCTTTTTAAAAAAATTTTTTTTAATTCACGTTTATTGGAGTATAATTGCTTCAAAATGCTGTGTTAGTTTCTGCTGTACAACAAAGTGAATCAGCCATACGCACACATACGTCCCCATAGACGCAGGTCTTGCGGTTAGAGTTGTACCTACTACAACAGTCTCTGTCCCACAGTTCAACAGCCCCTCCTCTTTCAATAATTCCCCGGGGAAAGAGTCCATCTCCTCCAGTATGGCTCACTCAGCTGCGCAGGAGAGCTTTCTCCACATCAACTCTTTGCCTAGCCCTCATGTGCACACACCATTTGGGCAGAAAGGGTTTAGAAGATGCCCAGCAGAATTCCAGCTGCTTTATCACTTTCTTCTGATACCCAGACTATCTGTGCTTCAGCCTCAACGTGAAGTTACAGGAACCTGATTTACCCACTACCTGAAACAATGCGACCAACAATAGCAGACAAAAATCTATGAAACCCTGCATCTCAAGACAGACACAACAAATCCCCTGAAAGAGAGAAAAACAAGATTCTGCCTCGAGAGAACTTCAGGACGAGGAATGACAAGAGTGACAACTAGGCCACTGAATGATATAGACAACCTCTCTGCAGTGAGTGTAATACACAAGATAAAATTATAGCGAAAAATACGTTGTTAGAAAAAGAGTTAAATAGCACATTTTAAAAAAAGTTATTTAGAAAAAAGAAGGGAAAGAAACAAAAGGAGGTTATGAGTGCAGGATTAGCCTGTGATGAAACAAATATGAAAAATTAATAACACTCAAAGCTATCATGCATGAAACAAACCAAGGGATTTTTCCAAAGTACAGATATAAGATGGTACATTATTTCTCAAGAAAAAAATAAAGCTCAATCTCAGTCACCATTAAGCACTAAACATATCTCAGCGATATATGCATATATCCACATATACAACTGGTATACATACATATACACACACCAGATGCTAAACCTATCTTAGTGATATATATTTTTATATAATCTATAAATTCTATATATATTTGTATATATGTGATATATAAATTATATATATTCTATAATATACAAAATATATATCTAAATGTATATATATAAATCATATATATAAACATACCTTAGTGACATGTGGTTCACCATCCCTTTTTAAATCTAGTCAAAACACAGAGAAGCCGATAAGAAAACTAATTCATCAAAAAGAGCCAATAGCAAAAACAAATGAAATCTCAACTGATGAAAATATGTCCATAAAAGATTCTCAGTGACTTTGAATTATTTGAAATAGATAACGAAACAATTTTTAAACTTCACTTCCAAAACAAAGCACATATGGTGCAACTTAATTACATAATTAATTGGAAAATTAATTACACAATTTTGGCGTGTGACTAGAAGAAGTAAGAAGGATTTTAAAGGTGCTAATTTGTATTTTTTTTTTCAGCTGGTGTACAACAGAGTCTATCTCTAATGGTGAAAAAACAACCAACAGTATTTCAGCATACAGTAATCCCAAGGAGGGTCTTATTTAGATACCACTGTGTATTAAAATCCTGTGAGTTGCTCATGAGAAAGATTCCAAAGCCCTTCCTTCCAAGAGAGTCTGGAAGGAGGGGGTCTCCTGCAATGGAAATGGTGGTGTTCAAACACCTCAGATGGTTTTGATGGATTGGTCCTTTGCCTCATTTTGAGAAATATGGAAACAGATGAACCAAAACCTTAATCACCAATTCAATCAATCATAGAAAGAGAAATAAATATGGGCACACGCCACCACCACCACTCACACACCAGAAGAGTATGTCTAGTAGAGCTGGCCAATAAAATAAGGCAGGTACTGTCCACTGAAAAACACAGATGAGGACAAGAGGAGATCATAAGATCAAGACTGTATTAAAGCTTTCCACGGCAACACCAAACCAAGTCTGTAACACATTAACTCTTATATACTCAACAGACACATGTAAATTGAATCAGAAGAGTTGCTAAAGAAAGGGCAAAGACTTCATGGAAATATACACGTAAACAAAATTAGAACAAGCCCGGCAATGCTAATGGCAGGCACATTTAAGACATGTATCATTAGATAGATAGATGTATCATTGTACGGATTATATTACGCAGCCATAAAAAAACGAATGAGACAGTGCCATTTGCAGCAACGTGGATGGACCTAAAGAATATTATGCTTCGTGAAATAAGTCAGACAGAGAAAGGCAAACGCTGTATGATATCACTTATATGTGGAATCTGAAAAATACAAATCAATGTACATGCAAAACAAAAACAGACTCACAAATATAGAAAACAAACTAGTGGTTACCACTGGGGAGAGGGAAGGGAAGGGTGGGGATAAATTAGGGGTATGGGATTAAGAGATACAAACTGCCATACATAAAACAGATAAGCCACAAGGATTCATTGTACAGCACAGGGAATTATACCCATTACCTTGTAATAACTATAATGGAAGATAATCTTCAAAAATACCGAATCACTTTGCTGTACACCTGAAACTAGCACAATATTGTAAATCAACTCTACTTCAATAAAAACCAACTGTAAAGTGCAAAGCCATGAGTAGGACATGTCTGGGTTAAGTAAACACCAAACTACATATAGCAAACCTTCCAAGGGACCCCATTACGGTTCACTCCTTTCATTCAAGTGATAACAGGTCCCCGTGTCTTAGAACACAGTGTCTATCTGTACTTGCGGCAGAGTAATTTGCAGAGCTATTTCCTGCCGCTTGTATGTTTCACCGATAGGCTTTCTGTCGTCTTCTCTGGTTTCTGGGATCTTTATGCTGCCCCGAGAAGATACTTCCCGTTAGGGTTTTGCCATCCTGAAGGCTGAACTCATCGGTAAAATCACGGTTAGTGAACGGCACACGGGGAATGAGCAAGCACCTTTACAAGCCAAAGGGATTAAAAAGTTCTGGTGGTAAGACACAGTGGCCCAGTCCAGATGGTGCAAGCCACACCTTAGAGGACAAGACCTAGAGGAAGCATGGGGCCCAGCAGAGATTCCTCTTCTCTAACCCTAACACCGACACAAAGAATCGGGAGAAATCGGGGGTGCCTGGAGAACAAGAGGCACGAGCTGCAATGACAGCCTGGTGCCACCATCCTGCAAAGCACGCAGAAGCCCACAGCATGTAACAGTGACCGCGGAACGTGCTTTCCTTTGGAAAGTAGGATTGGGACGTTACAGAGAAGGCATTTTCTTTCTTCACTGATTAACTGATTATAACTTTGTAAAATTATCAGGAGTGATGCTACCATTTCAATAAAAAGTAAAAAAAAAAAAAAAATTTAAAAGGCTTTAAGTAAGTGCATATTCTACGTTGCTGCATACATATCTGCCTACAGTTGCAAAGAATCCACAGTGAAATTGTTGGAAATATAATTTGCTTGGTCAAGCCCTTAGGGAATTTGCCATGGTAACTCTCTCAGCATTAGGCTTTTTTTTTTTTTTTTTAACCAAAGCAACAATCCTTGAGGCAGGGCATTCTGAACATGATAAATGTTGTTCACCAGAGGTCAAGGATGCAATCACATCTAAAGACAAGAAAACAGTTACCCAGCTGCTGGCCCTTCACCCACTGAGGGGCAAAGGCTAAAGTCTCTCCGTTATTCCTAGTGAGCTCACCAAAAGGGCAGCAACTGTACATTTTTATTCCATGTCATCAGGGCCTCTGTGGTCCAGGACAGAAACACTGATTAAGAAGATGACTCTGGGGCTTCCCTGGTGGCGCAGTGGTTGGGAGTCTGCCTGCCAATGCAGGGGACACGGGTTCGGGCCCTGGTCTGGGAGGATCCCACATGCCACGGAGCGACTGGGCCCGTGAGCCACAATTGCTGAGCCTGCGCGTCTGGAGCCTGTGCTCCGCGGCAGGAGAGGCCGCGATGGTGAGAGGCCCGCGCACCGCGATGAGGAGTGGTCCCCACTTGCCGCAACTGGAGAAAGCCCTCGCACAGAAACGAAGACTCAACACAGTCATGGATAAATAAATAAATAAATAAAAGAACGTGAATTTCTTTAAAAAAAAAAAAAAAAAAAAAGATGACTCTGGCTTCTCTGCAAGGGTGCCTTTTTGGGATCTGGCCAGCAGCCAACTGGGAGAGCCGAAGGAGGGTGTCTTTTGTAGATTGTGAACAATGTACCCCGAGTCTCCACACACACGAGTGCATGCGGTCCTCACAACTGCAGACGTGAATCCATTATCTCCTTTTCCATGTAAGAATACAGAGGCTGGAAAATCTTATGCCAACTTGCTGAAACCTTATAAATTCCAGGGATGCACCTGTGTCAGAGGCAGAATGATCCCCACCCACTCCACTTCCCAAAGGTGTCCCCATCCTCACCCGGGACTCTGTGAACACCGTGCCTTACAGGACAAAATGGGCCTGGCAGGTGTGATGAGGTTAAGGGCTTGAGATGGTGAAACTATGCTGGATTACCCAGGTGGACCCCGTGTCATCACAAGGGTCCTGTGCAGTGTGCAGAAGGAGGAAGGCAGATGAGTCAGACCATGAGGTACAGCTTTGTGAGAAAGACTTGACCAGCCGTGGCTGGCTTCAGAGACGAACGGGGGCCAAGGGTCGGCGTGCACTGAGCCCAGTGAGACCCACGTGAGACTTCTGACCGCCAGAGCAGTGAGAGTATCAGTGTGTTGTTTCAGCCCCTAGGATGGTCATACTTTGTTACAGCAGCCATAGGGAACTAATACAACTGGAAAGAGAGGTGCACACCCCATACCAACTAGTCAGAACATGGTGTCTCCAAGTGATAAACTTCTGTCAAAAACAGTTCAATGCGTAGAATGAAGCAACGCCTGAGGAGCCCTATGTGTCTGGGTAGGCAGGCGACTCTCAGTCTTTCTGTCGGACAGGGTCAAGGACCGCAGAACTGCCCAGAGATGAGAACGGAGCCATCGCCACATCAAACACGATCCCGGAATCCATACCACAGAGAACGGAGCCATCCCCACGCCAACTACAATCCCGGAATCCATAGAACACCCTAATGCCAGAGTAGGGTTTCTTCTCCACACTGGGAATCCTGATGAAGGATTCTAGGGCAGGGTTGAGGTGGACCGGGAAACATCACTTGCTGAGAACCACGTCACTGTGATGGGATGTAGTCCCGTTCCAGCGTTGTCAATTTGGTGGATTTTACTGTTAAAGTGAGAAAATGACTCCATGAAGCCATTTACTTCACCAAAGAAATGGTGGTCAGGCAGACAGTGGGATCCTGTTCAGTGACCAGACAAGGCAAGGACATTTAAAAAGGAACCTTATGTGCATACTGCTAAGTGAAAGAAGGCATTCTATAGAATGGAAAAGAACCTGAAAAAGAATATACGTCGGGGCTTCCCTGGTGGTGCAGTGGTTGAGAATCTGCCTGCCAATGCAGGGGACACAGGTTCGAGCCCTGGTCTGGGAAGATCCCACGTGCCGCGGAGCAACTAAGCCCGTGCGCCACAACTACTGAGCCTGCGCGTCTGGAGCCTGTGCTCCGCAACAAGAGAGGCCACGATAGTGAGAGGCCCGCGCACCGCAATGAAGAGTGGCCCCCCACTTGCCGCAACTAGAGAAAGCCCTCGCACAGAAACGAAGACCCAACGCAGCCATAAATAAATAAATTAAAAAAAAAAAAGGAACCTTACGTGCATACTGCTAAGTGAAAGAAGGCATTCTATAGAATGAAAAAGAATCTGAAAAAGAATATACATGGGTGCATGCACTTATATATGTGTATATATGTCTATAAACACACACACATACATATTACTGAATCACTTTGCTGTACACCTGAAACATTGTGAATCAACTATACTTCAATTACAAAAAAAGGCAGTCTGAAAAGACTGCACATTGTATGAGTCCATTTATATGACATCCTGGAATAGGCAAAACTAAAGAGAAGGTAAACACGTCCACGTTAACCAGGTTTTTGGGGTGGAGGAGTTTTGAAGAGGTGAAGCACGGGGGATACTTCGAGGGTGGTGAAACTATTGTGTATGATACAGTAGTGGCACACACGTGACACTAGCCATCTGTCAAAAGTCACAGAACTTTAGAGCACAGAGACCGAAACTAAGGTATGCAAGTTAAAACAACAATAACAAAAATATTGAGAATTTTACAGGCTCCCAGGATGAACGCGTATGCTGTGTCAAGAGAATTAATGGTGCTACCAATGGTGAAGTAACCTTCAGTGAGGTGGGTGGTTAGGGGCCGGTGCCTCACCTAATATTTCTTTACGTATTGGTGGATCTGTAAGATGAAAGACGAAAGGACTTGCAGATAAGCACTGAACTCTACTTGACGAAACTGTTTCCCACGGGGGCACGGCTTAACAATTCTGATCGTGCCCCGCGTGTACACTGGGGTTGACCCATCGGTATATGGACTGCAGGAGCCAGGTAGCAGACAAGCAATGAAGGAGGTGACAGTGGTCCACGTGGTGATGGATCACAGCTGTAGACACCGCCGCGCACTCAGGTTCTGCTTAATATACAAACACATCCTCACGTAGAGCAATATTGAGAGGCACGTGCAGAAACGTGAGTTAGCATGCACACACACACTCGGCCCTCCGCATCCGAGAGTTCAAATCCTCAGATTCAACGAGCCACGGATCAAAGCTATTCGGGGGGTGAAAAAAATTCCAGAAAGTTCCAAAAAGCAAAATCTGAATGTGCCATAAGCCAGCAGCGATTTACATTGCATTTACAATTATGTACATGGTACTAGGTATTCTAAGTAATCTAGAGATGTCTTAAAGTATAGAAGAGGTTGTGCATACACTATATGCAAACACTAAGCTATTTTATATAAGGGTTTGAACATCCATGAATGTTCGTATCCCTGGGGGTCCTGGAACCAGTCCCCCACAGAGACCGAGGGAACCCCGCATATTTCCTTCTGCTGTCAGCTGACAAGTTCCTGAAGAAATGACACTCTAGGAGCAACAGGCCCATCTGCTGCCCCGAACTTGACTTCTAATCCCACCCTCCAGTAAAAGGAGCCAGGGCTCCTGGGAGAGACGGATGACTCTGGGAGTGGGACAAGAAATAGACAGGATGTCTGTAGCAATGTGTAGTTCAGGAAGAGTGCACAGCCGCACACACCAAAAACACAAGGATGGTTATGTGAAAATTAGTACCACTACTCAGGAAAGCAATTTGGAAATAGCAAAGTTTCAGGCAAGAACATCCTATGACACAGAAATTCCATCTCAGGTATAATCACCAGATAAACATGCCCGTATAAGGAGGATGCTTGGGGATCATAATCTTTGTACTGTTTTTAAGAGAACACATTGCAGAAGAAGTAAGATACTTTTATGAAGGATTGCGTAAATTATTGCTCTTAGTATCACGCAATGCTTTACAACAGTTGAGGACACTGAATCAAATCCATGTGTATCAGTGTAGTTGAGTGCAAAATGTAAAATAATGCTGATCAGAATTCTATCATGACAGGGGGATGCAGGTTTAGTCAGTATATGAAAATACAGATGAATATATAGTGACTGCCAGCAAGCGGTTACCTTTGGGAACGATGGAAAACATATACGAAGGACGGGTATTTGATCTATGTTTTGCTTCTCAAAAAAATGCTTTGAAAAATTTATAACAAAGCATCTCATTATCTAGTTGCTGGTCAGAGGAGCACTTTTACGTTTTTTAAATTTTTTATGTGGTTAAAATATTTTCTATGTTAATTTGAAATTTTAAATGAATGAAAGAAACAAAATGAGCATAGGGTGAAGAGTGTATGGTGATGAATCAGAGGATAGGGCAGATCTCTCGGTAAATACGTCTGCAAGAAGGGAAGCACAACAGTTGAGTTTGGGTTTATTCTGCTTTAGGAGGTGGTGATTTGTAAATTCTTGTCTGAAAGACTAGAAGGGTGAGTGAAAACAGATGGACAGAAGTTTGGGGCAAAGGTTCAATGCAGATAACTGTGAGGGGAAGAAATTTGAGACAGGAGCTCATATGGATTGCTGCAAATACTCAGAGTGATCATGGAAAGCAGCATATCTGATGGTGTCTCCTGTGACCCTGGAGCTCATGGAATGCTTGCTGTACTTTTTAAAATTAATTAATTAATTAATCTTTGGCTGCGTTGGGTCTTTGTTGCTGTGTGCATGGGCTTTCTCTAGTTGCGGCGAGTGGGGGCTACTCTTCGTTGCGGTGCGCGGGCTTCTCATTGCAGTGGCTTCTTTTGTTGCGGAGCACGGGCTCTAGGCGCAGGGGCTTCAGTAGTTGTGGTGCGAGGGCTCAGTAGTTGTGGTTCATGGGCTCTAGAGCGTAGGCTCGGTAGTTGTGGCACACAGGCTTAGTTGCTCCATGGCATGTGGGATCTTCCCGGACCAGGGCTGGAACCCGTGTCCCCTGCATTGGCAGGCGGATTCTTAACCACTGCACCACCAGGGAAGTCCCGAATACTTGCAGTATTAATGAGAGCTACGTTATCATTTTTTTCTTACAATGCAATACTCTGATTTTTTTTTTCTGTTTTGGTTAAAGGTTTTCTCTAAGAGTTTATGGGGAAATCTAAAAGAAATTAATTGGAGAAGTTTTATCAGGTTTTTTTTTAAATTTGATGATATAGAAGGTGGGTATAAAAATAAATTGTTATTGTGGGCAGAAGGGGGTAGTAATCATCTTTTAGCATGTTATACAATTATGTGTTCTCTGTTGTTTATTTTTTATTTTTATTTTTTTTATTCAAATCACATTTATTTTAAATTTATTTATTTATTTTTATTTATGGCTGTGTTGGGTCTTCGTTTCTGTGCGAGGGCTTTCTCCAGTTGCGGCAAGCGGGGGCCACTCTTCATCGCGATGTGCGGGCCTCTCACTATCGCGGCCTCTCTTGTTGCGGAGCACAGGCTCCAGACGCGCAGGCTCAGTAATTGTGGCTCACGGGCCTAGTTGCTCCGCGGCATGTGGGATCTTCCCAGACCAGGGCTCGAATCCGTGTCCCCTGCATTGGCAGGCAGATTCTCAACCACTGCGCCACCAGCGAAGCCCTCTGTTGTTTATTTTTAAGCAATATTTTAAACTTTCAACGTCTCTCTCAATAACGTCACTTTAAAGTTGTAGGACTAATTGGCTTCCTCTATTTTCTGTATATTATGAGAGACATATTGAATGCAATAGAGAAAATAATTAGCCCACAGCAAAATCTCACATGGGATTAGCTTCCATGAACTTGACAAAAATAACATATATTATCACTTAGATATCTCTTAATTAAATGGACTAATCTATTCTACTCATGTACACTAGTAGAAGCAATCTGTTCCAGTGGACAAGAAAATTTATTTTTGTTATTATTGTTGCTATTTTTAAAAGCACATGCCTTAGACTTAGCATCGTTTCAAAGTATTAATTTGCTATTAGGGTAGTCCTCTTCCCTGATATTAATAAGGTAAGATAGACATGAATGGTGATTACCAAGGACCAATGATTATCCTAAGGTCTTTACAATTATTACACTGTTTCATCATCAAAATAACCATTCCGGAACCAGTATATTAAGAGTGGAATCTTCTCTTCACAAATGGAAAGTAGCTCAATATTAAGTCTTCTTTAAACCCCGGTTTTTACTCCTAGTTTCACTCTGGCCCAGGAAATCACTAAATGTTTAACAATAAGTAATGTTTTTCCTTCACTCAAAGCCTCAGTTTCCTCATCTGTGAAATGGGGTAACAATGATACTTAGCTCAAAGGGTTAATAAGAGGAGTAGACAAGAATGCTTAGAGAATGCTCAGAACAATGAATTCGGTAAGGAGCCAAAGGGTAGCATCTACTAATTTTTTTTTTTACCATTAATAATAATTTGTGGCTTAGTGGAAATTTTTCAGTAGATGTATTTTCTATTTCTCTCTTTGTATAGGTTGAGTGCAGTATTTGTGTCATCATCAAGGGTCAGAATCACTGGATGACTGCTGTCTGCATCTACTGTCATCCCAGGAGGAGCGGTCCATGATGATGCGTGCTTGGAGCTCTCCATAGCTGGTGAGGATGTTGCAAAGTGTCTATTTCGCTGTCATTCACCACACTTCAGTATTATTCTACACATTCTCCTTATATTAAATCACAAACTGTATTATAGATTAACTGGCATAAAACCATTTAATAAAGCCAACACACGAGAAAGCCATAACAGTATCTGGGAAAACACAACAAAGCCAACCTGCAAATACATAATGAAGCATTCTGTGCTTGGATTGCTGAACATTGTAATAAACCAATTTAAAAACTTCAGACTGGGGCTTCCCTGGTGGCGCAGTGGTTAAGAATCCGGGGGCTTCCCTGGTGGCGCAGTGGTTAAGAATCCGGGGGCTTCCCTGGTGGCGCAGTGGTTGAGAATCTGCCTGCCAATGTGGGGGACACGGGTTCAGGCCCTGGTCTGGGAGGATCCCACATGCCGCGGAGCAACTAGGCCCGTGAGCCACAACTACTGAGCCTGCGTGTCTGGAGCCTGTGCTCCGCAACAGGAGAGGCCGCGATAGTGAGAGGCCTGCCACCACGATGAAGAGTGGCCCCCGCTCGCTGCAACTAGAGAAAGCCCTCGCACAGAAACGAAGACCCAACACAGCCAAAAATAAAAAAATATAAATAAAGAATCT
This sequence comes from Balaenoptera musculus, assembly GCF_009873245.2. Lineage (NCBI taxonomy): Eukaryota > Metazoa > Chordata > Mammalia > Artiodactyla > Balaenopteridae > Balaenoptera > Balaenoptera musculus. The sequence continues at coordinate 3,472,894 of NC_045806.1, read as the reverse complement.
GCCTGCCAATGCAGGGGACACGGGTTTGAGCCCTGGTCCGGGAAGATCCCACATGCTGCAGAGCAACTAAGCCCATGAGCCACAACTACTGAGCCTGCGCTCTAGAGCCCGCGAGCCACAACTACTGAAGACTGCGTGCCACAACTACTGAAGCCTGCGTGCCCAGAGCCCGTGCTCCGCAACAAGAGAAGCCACCGCAATGAGAGAAGCCCGTGCACCACAACGAAGAGTACCCCCACTCGCCGCAACTAGAGAAAGCCTGCACACAACAGTGAAGACCCAACACAGCCAAAAATAAATAAATAACAAAAACAAACAAACAAACAAAACTTCAGACTTGTCATAAGAAAGTTACCTGACTTCCCCATAAACCGTGGGTCACCTTTCAGTCTACTTACCAATTATCTCAACAAAATTAAAACAAAGAAGCAAGCTATATTAATACTGTTAGAAATATTCCTTTATATGTGTTTATATGTGTGTATGCATCATTAAAATTGTATGCACTTACATTTATATTTTGCCTCGATCCAACCTAGAAACTCTACATGCCACGTATCTGTCAAATTAGGGCATTTCATAAAGGAAAACTATTATCATAAAGACCCGTGGGACAAAACGGTTATATTATCTTCATAATACTTGGTAATTTACTGTGACAGCAGGATAGTAATAAAACTATATGATAGAGTGGAAAAGTGGAAAATCAGTCTAATAATTTACTGTCTTATAAAGAAAATATAAAAGGAGATGCATGAGGCTCATGATTAAACTTGTTGGCATGTCTATATGCAGTACCATGTTACTGTGTTTCTTTCGCTAGATTATCAGTAATTATTTGTAACATTGTGTAGTCCTTGTCTAGAATGAGCATGGTTAATATTATCACTGCATACAAAGACATGTTTCAGCATATATTTTACTTGAGTCCTTCTCTCCTGTGTCCTGAATGGTTAGTATTTGGTTATGCTAATTGTTCATAATAACAATATTTAACTGCGTATCTCAGCAGCAGTAATAAAAGAATATTTTAACAGACAGTGGTGTGGATTGATCTGGAAACTGTATTAAATTTACAATGGAATCAAGATTTAGAGTAACCATCTTTAGAAAAACCCAAAACTAGAACACGTGTATGAGTTTTACTACAGATCTAACCTAGCAAAATGTGAAAGCTTTACCTAAGTATAGCCCGCAAACAATCTTTATTTTCACATGTCTGCCCTATGTCTAATGCACAGAAGTATAATTAAATGCTGCAAATAATTCGATAAAAAATATTCTCAGGCAATGAGAAAATTTCAGGGAAATCTGCAAACTGAGGTCTTCCGTGGGATCTACTTTTATTGCATCATTTCTTCTTTCTGTTTTAAATCTTTTCTTCTGAGGAGGTGGAGAATTTTGTAAATCTAAGTGTAAATGATAAGATATGTGAATTGTAAATTACAAGTAAGTGTAAATTATATCTGTATATATACGTGTGTGTATATATACACACATGTAAACATATACATTAATATGTGTATCTATACACACACACTCAAACACACACACATATATGCATATATATGTCATATGTGTACGTATGCATATGGCATAAGACATACCACCCTCTCTTAATCTTCCTTCTTGGTTGGTAATAAAAATGGTAATTATACTATTTATAGAATCAGACTGTGTGTCTCTGGTACGTATCACCATTGACTCTTGACCTAAAATCCAAGGCGTCTTTTAACTGCCCATCACAGTGATTTCGACAAGGACCACAGGAGGGAACAGACGTGGTTGGGGCCAAGGGACAAAGGTGAGCCAGCCCGATGAGCTTGAGACTGCTCTCCGCTAGCAGCTCCTGGGACCGTTTCTGGAAGCTTTTCGTAGGCAAAAATCAGCAGCTCCTGGTGCCAGCAGGTGGCAATTCACCTCTATGCAACATTTCTGAGGGACAGTGTTTCGGGCCAGTTTTGTCCCACAGAGAGCGGGTTCTGTGTTCTGCTCGAGAACATCACCGACGTGTCTGAGTTTTTACCCATCTTGGTATTCAGTTCTGCTGCAAGATGAGGCAATCAGCTTACGGAATACCAAATTCCATGCAGTACGGGATTTCACTTTCCCTTCACACACTACAGAACTGGGAGGCTGTACTTTCCATGGCACTCTAGGTATACTTCGCATCTTTCCTATAAACTATTCTGCTTTTTTTTTTCTTGGCTGTGTGGTGTATCTACTTACATGTAGAAGTAAACTGGATGGGTTTTCAGAAATAGATTCACAGACCTAGAAAACAAACTTTCGGCTAGCAGGAGAGGTGGGAGGAGAGAGAGAAATTAGGAGTTTGGGATTAGCATATACCCACTACTATATATAAAATAGATAATCAACAAGGTCCTACTGTACAGCACAGGGAACTCTACTCAATATTTTGTAATAACCTATATGGGAAAAGAAATCTGAAAAAGAATATATATATATATATATATATATATAAACTGAATCACTGCTGTACACCTGAAACTAACACAATATTGTAAATTAACTATACCTCAATAAAAAAATAATAAATTGGATGGTTTTTGAAACACAAAAATAAAACTATTTGACATCTTTTATTAAAGTTTGTGAATCCTAAAGTTAAAAAAAAAACAAAACGGGAAGAGATTTGATACATGCCAAGGAAAAAAAAAATCAGGCAATTCTTGTATTCCAACCAAATTTGAGGGATCTATAATCAATCAGGGCTCTGGGGAGGTGCTGAGAACAAAAACATCACAAGTTACTGAAGAAAATCTTCAGTAGACTTAAAGCAGTAAGATCCTGCTATAGCAGTAATTCCAAGAATTCAAAGTGGGGAATGTTGGTTATTTTTGTTTGCCTTGGCTGTATTGTGTTTCCAGGAGACTCTTAACTGCCATCGATGGACACTTAAAATAATATAGAGATGTAAATAGGAGCAATTTTAGAGATTTAAGGACAATCCAGAGCCACATAGCCATCCGGAGCTGAGGTGCTGGAGAGGACATTGCTTTTTCCCATGCCCCCTGGGTCTGTCTGTGCGGTGACAAAACCTCAGACACCCAGCCCTCCTTAGTCACCAGCACGCAATTGTGATTCCACTCATGGCCCGAATTTTCCATATCCTGGTGTCTCAGCTGGTGCAGGAGCTGACCTCAGGCCGGCCCTCCCAGTCGCCTGCAAATCCGGTTCCCTGAAATATTCGGTGTCTGCCCTGTTGCCCATGGCCATTCTCAGCCCCATCCCTCCAGCTTCAAAGCCCACGTCATCCGATTACCCTCACTTTTGTGGGGAGGAAGGCATTTTTCTCTACCCTTCTAGGTTCTTAAGATTAAAATCTCAGAATTACATTGACATGGGACGGATGAACAGGCGAAAATCAAACAAAAGTTGAAAGACATGTATCCACAGGAGAGACCCGGAGACCCTGAGTCACATGCCAAAATGACCAAAAACCCGCACCTTAAATATCATCTTCAGCTATACACCAAAAGAGGCTCTTGGGGTAGTGGTTTGGGACCTCAAAGGGGAGGGAAGGCAGTTCCCATGGAGATGGAAAAGCAAACGTTTGTAAACAAGTGTTTGCTGGGCCTGCAGAGACAGTGGGACACGGAGTGGGCTCTGATCTCCAGGCCCTGCTGTTTCCTTCAACCCCACCTGGTCATAGTCTTTGCAGACATGCTGGTGATATTTCCAGTCCAGGAACAAGCCCTCTATCTAAATTCTTTAGGCAACTAAGGGGATGGTAAAAACGAAAGACTTCCTGAGTTTTCTGCATTTTTAAAATAATCATTCTAAAATAATCCTCATGTCAGACACACATTTTGGGGTGGCCAATTTTTGTTCCCATACACTTTCATTCTCTTATAATCCATTTCATCATATTATTCTCTGTTCCTGACACCCAAATCCGTCCCTCCTCATTTCTCAAACATTTCTGCCTCTTGCTTATTGTTCATGGGCTCCAATTCTGCTGAGCGTAATTCTTAATATTTATATATACATGCACCTGGTCCTTTCACTACCCTTGCCCTTAAGGTTCTCTGAAATCTTACCTGCAATGATGCTTTTCCTCCACCTAACCTAAGTCCCTACACATGATGGTTTCCAATAAGCACCTGTCCTCCATAAGTTCAAGGCTACAACTTCTTTCTGATCTTGAACCTCAACTCTTCCAGCTCACCACTAACTCCCCAATCCATTTCCAAAAACCGTTCACCTTCATCACCGGCTTCACCAATCCATCGAAGCTACTAAATTTTCACTGAACTCACCTTTCTTTACCCCATTTCCCCACTAAAATCCAGTGGTAAAACACCATCATCACTCCTAAACTTACTCCCTGAATCCCTGGCCTCTCTCTCATTTTATTGCACTAGCTTGTACCCCCAGGTCTGATTAAATACAGCTCCGCCTACACCCCACTGGCCACCGTGAACATAACCACACCAACCACTCTGACTTTACGTTTGTGATGGTAAATGCCGAGTGGGGTGTCCAGGTCCCCCGACTTTGCTTCCGCAGTCTAGTAATTCTCCAACTGCCTCTCATAGATATTTTGTACTTTCCTCTCCTAGAATCCTAAGACTTGCCCCCTCAATCAGCTGAAGATTTTGCTTTCCATTTCTTCAAGAACCTGGAAGCAATGAGACCCAAAGCATCCACGTGCTTCTACCTGCAATCACCACGAGGTACCACATCTGAAACCACATATTCTGAACGGTGGCCACACTCCTTGCCAAACACAATCCCTCCATCTGAGCAAGGATTCCCTCCCTCCTTGTGCTCTGAAGGATACAAATTCTGCACAAATTCCCAAGTGGATTCCTCCCATCCGCAAAAAAAGCTGCCATATTTCCCATCTTAGAAAAATATGTTCTCGATCCACTTTCCAAACCAACTCACATCCACTCCTTCTTGCTGCCACGCACTGTGAAATTCCTCCAAAGGAATTGTTTCTACTCACAACGCCCGTGGACACCCTGCACCAGCCCCTTCTGTCCTAAAGACCAATCCAGGCAGGGTTTTGCAGCTTCCACTGTCTGGAAGTTAGTTATGTAAACCTCACTAATAACGTCATGGAGCTGAATCCAATTTTCGATTCTCAGTCTCCATCTCGCAAGAGTTTCACCCTCTTTGCAACTTGGCCTTGGGGACAAAAATGTCTTTATTTTTGTGTGACGGATGCTCTGGGTGCTTTTGATTTTTTTCTCCCATGCCCACTGCTATTTCTCAGTGTCCTTTGTCATTTCCTTCTCTGTTCCCTGACCTCTTAATATTGTCAGGATCTCAGTCTCAGTCTTCCGACATCTCTCTCTCTCTCTGGCAATCCCTCCTTGGGTGATCTCATACAGTGTCACACCACTGAGTGCCACCTGTACAACACAAATTCAGTTTTTGTTTCCTCGGCTACAAACGTCTCTTCCAAAGCCCAGTCTCACATAACTAATAAATACTGGGTCGCCCAAAAAGTTCATTCAGGTTTTTCCGTAAGATCTTACAGAAAAACTGGAACGAACTTTTTGGCCAACCTAATAGTATTTTAAAATGATTACATTTGGCGCTGGTTTCACTACCTCTGAAAAAATTTGCTATGTTGCATTTTCATCCTTGTGAAATGTGAAAATATTTTCTAATGTCCACGTTTATTCACTGTTTGATAAATTAGTTAATGCGAATTTTCTCAATACCAAGTATGTAGGATGTTTTAGCTGTGCATGTGTGTGTTCAGAGAAAAAAAACTCTGCATGATTTTATTCCTTTGAAAGTTACTGAATCTTGCTTGATAGTCCCGAATATGGTCTGTTTTGGTGACTATGTCGTGCGCCTTCTAAAGGACGTGTATTCTAGAATTGTGGATGTAAGGCTTTAGAAATGAGAATTAAAAGTATTTGGTTAATAGGCTTTTACAATCTTACCTATTTATAATCTACTGATTTCGCGTCTCTCCTTTACCGAGAGAGGGTTGTTAAAATCTCCAGCCATGTTCATGAATTCCTCTCTGCTTTGAGTCTCTGCAGCTGAATTTCAAACTGCACTTGTTAATTCAGAACTTGAGTAACGTCTGCTGTTGAGGAATAAAGAATGCTGCTGATTCTGATATTTGAAAGAAGGGCAGTGGGGTGAGAAGAAAGAAAGGAGATTCTTTCTCCACGGGGCTGGGGGGAAAGGGCCGCCCCCCAAGCAAGTCTGCTTAGTAATGTCACCCGTCTTGCACAACTGATGTGTTATCAATGAACGAATGTGTGTAAAATTGCTGGCACCAAACACGGCACGGTGTACACATTCATTAAAAGCTACCTGCAACTATCTTCATACAGAGACTGCAAGGCCTGGGGTTCATTACGTTCAGTGAACTTTTCCTCCGAATAGCCCTGAAAAGATTCAGAAATATAACCACGTCTTCCTTGAAATTCCTCCCACCTCAGGCTTCTGTAGATGAGTACCACCAAGTTTTTTCTCCTATATTTCTGTGCAATCAGTTTCTCCAACCTTTGCCTTGTACTCCTCCAGCAAAGGTGCCCTTTAAACACACCCCCCCCCATCTTTTCTGGAATCCCCATCTCTAGGGTAACGGCTCTACTTAAATACATGGCTTCAGATTAAGTGTACAATTCTCTAAACCCAATCTTCTTTACGGTCATTTTTCTACATCTATCTGTTTAAGCAAGTCCAAAATACATTTCCTTGTCTAATAATTATATATTTTTACAAGTACTTGTATAGCAACAAGTACTATTACCCTTGTTATTATTACGTTTTGTCCATCCTCCTATAACTTGAATAACTTTTAAACTCCGGAGGGCAGAAGCCAGGGTTTCTCGTATACATGAGTCCCAGCATAGCGTGAGGGGCAGTTAGGGGGGAAATATTTTGGAGAAGCCCAGGTGTACAGAACACGGTTCCCCAGAGAAGCTGCTCTCAGGGGCAGTGCATCTCTTCAGTAAACATTTCAGTGAGCATCTACCACACATCTGCCGCCTCCCCACTTACTGGGGGAAAGTGGTACTCGTAATCCCTTGGGAATCAGCTGACAAAATCCGTCTTTCTGTGACAACACTCTAAGGAAGGCAAACCCCGTCACAGGGATGGAGAGAATGGAGAGGCCGTTATTACTGCTCATGGGGAGGGCAGAGAGCGGCTGGGGCAACGGGGTGCTTGAGTTGGCGGCCACTCACGAAGGGGCGGGTTTTTATTACGTCACCCTAACCTGTGACTAATTCGTCTAAGGGTGGTTCATGATATGAGCAGACGCATACACGTGGGAAAGCCTAGTGGATCTGATGTGCAAAGAGAAGCTGAAGAATGTGAAAAAGGCTGCCTTGCTTATTTTAGGATATTTGGTCCTGTCCGAAAGGTCCCTAAGACATTTGGTCCACACCAAAAAGTCCTTGATATCTGGTCATATTTGGTCCCATCCAAAAGGTACTTAAGACATTTGCTCCACACGAAAATGTCCTTCATATCTGCTCGTATTTGGTCCCATCCAAAAGGTCCCTCAGGCACTGGATCCACACCAAAATGTTCTTGATACCTGGTCATATTTCGTCCTGTCCAAAACGTCCATAAGAGATTTGGTCCACACCAAAAGGTCCGTGACATTTGGTCCTGTCTAAATCTATTTGGCATGGACCAAATATGCTCATGGATGTTTTGGAAAGGACCAAATATCAACAATCGTTTAGCATGAAACAAATGTCTTATGGACGTTTTGGAAAGGAACAAACATCTGGTAACCGCCTTGGTTCCTGACCTTTTCCAGATCCCATTCCAATAATATGTATTTTCACTATGCATGTTCGCGTGCATGTGTACACACATATATCTGTCACACATACTATCAATTAAGCACCAGATAGGTGTTGGCATAGTAATACTGTAAACAAAAGGAATATATGTATTATACACAATAAATTTTGAAATATATAAATATATAATAAAATGTGTGTGTGTGTGTGTGTGTATGAACATACGTATATATCCATGTATGTATCTTGTATGAGTTTCCTGTGGCTACTACAACATATTATCACAAAGTTGGTGGCTTAAAACTAGAGAAATGTCTAAAACAACAGAGATGTATTCCCTCATGGTTCTGGAGGACAGAGGTCAGAAATCAAGGTGTGGCCAGGGCCATGCTCCCTGCAGAGGCTCCAGGGGAGGGTCCTTCCCGCCTCTTCCAGCTTCCGGGGGCTCCAGGCGTCCCTGGGCTTGTGGTCGCCTCCCTCCCGTCTCTGCCTCTGTCTTCACAGGGCTTCTCTGTGTCTCTGTATCTACAGCTTCCCTCCCTTCTCTTTTAAGGACGCCAGTCAATGGATAGAGCCCCCTTTGAGCCAGGGTCACTTCATCTTACTTCTACCTGCCCACCACATATCTATTAACGTATGCATACCTATCCATCCCACATATTGTGCATTAACCACTTGGACAGCTATTGGAGAAACCAGACAACCCTAGAACGAATGCTGCAGTGGTTCAGAGCGATGAAATACGGAGGCAGAGGACGGAACGCAGAAAGGAGAAACAACTCTTTCCTGGAGAAGCAGCTGCTCCTGGTGAGGGGCCCACAGCTGGGCTTTCCCCACAATTGAGTTTGACTCTCCAACGGAGGGGACTGTCCTAAGCCAGAGAAAAAGCTTGGATTTTTGCCACTGCCTAGCTTCTGTGATGACTAATGGCTGAGCCTTGTTCACTAAAGCAGAAACACTTAAGGATGGTAAATATCGGCATTAACAGATCGTTCTGGAAATAATAGTGTCATATGAAATCGTGGGCATGTGTTGGCACACGTGTGTACTGTATGTTGCGTGAAGTCCATACTCACATTAGAGACCATATTTATGGGAAGTGTATGTGTGTGTCGGTATGTGTTCTCTTCTGTGGAGAAAAACGTGGCAATTTTTATCTACCTAAATCCCCAGAGTCTTATATTTCATCTTCTTGAAGTAGGGATAACTTGTTTGTGCTAATAACTCTGTCTACATCTCAATTACTCAGGAACCTGTGCAGGGAGAGAGCAGCCAGTGAGAGGCTGGTCCAGCTAGAATCAGGCACTTTGTGACGACAGACTGCTCTATATGTTAGTTATGATACCGTGTAGCGAGCCTTCTGGACAGAGAAGTCTTATTATTTTCAATAATGAAACACTAAACCTCCTCTCAGATGTCTCAGAGCCTGAGAGTTGCCATTTCTCCAGCAAGGCCTATCAGAGTAGCAGAGCTGATAACCAAGAAAACGCCCAGAAATTTGTAATAAATAAAAGGCAGAAAAAAAAAAAAAAATCACCAGAATTCTGATCTTGTTTTCACCTAACAAAATAGCAAATCTCTCTCTCCCTCTCTCTCTCTCTCTCACACACACACACACACACGACACAGCCAAAAGTAAACAGAAAAACTGGCAAATCCAAAATCTGTCTTAGATTTAAATAAATCTTTCTCTGAAAAGGTTTGACAAGCAGAAAAGTATTTAGAAAAGAGATGTAGATACAACTTAGAATGTTAAAAGGATGGTACTGATGCGCTTTTACAGAACATTGCATACCCGGAACAATGTGCAAACTTACTGCACTAACCAGTACACACACTCTAACGCACAGCAACAAAATAAATATAAATTGATAACAAACACCAGTGAAAAACAGATCATATGCTTGCATCATGAAACACTCACTTCTAAACAATTCAGGGGTTCAAAAGAAAAATATCATAGAAGTTGGAAAATATGCAGAATCCAAAGACACCGACAACATCATATAACAAGGCATGTGAAGTGTGACTAAAGGGGACTAACTTTACTTCACTAATTTTAATTTTGCTATGACTCATTTTAAAGAGGAAATATAAAAGACAAAAATAATTAAAAGTTGGAAAACCCACATTAAACACAAAGAGAGTAGAAAGAAGGAACTGAGAAGTAAACGCAGAGAAGAAAATAACCACATGGTCTGCAGTGGAATGCTAGGGAAAATCAACAGTATAGCAAATAAAATTTAAAATATTGGCGTATGGGAACAGTAATATGGGAAAAACACTGACAAGGCTGGTCAGGAAGAGAGAAAGAAAAGCATAAACAGTCAACAGTATATTGAAACATGGGATAATACCTCAGATAGAAACTGAAGAAAATCATAATGGAATAAAATGTGTCATTTTACATCCCACAGACTATTCATATAAATAATGAAACAGCCCAACACAGGCAAGAAGACACTTTAGTCCTGAAACTCTACTCATTAATGGCCCTCAATAATTAGCTACAATGTATGACACTTTCCAGGGTGGTGACAGGAGAGGGGAGGGTAGTTTAAACACGCTGGTTCTAAATTGATAATAACTGAAGGTCAGCAGTGAGTATATTCATTATACTCTTCTGTCTACTTTGGTAAATGCTTAAAAATTCACCTATTTTTAAAATTAATCTCCCCAAAGGAACACCAGTCCCTGATTAATTTACAGGAACGTTTTTTACCAGACTAACGCTATGAGGGGGCTTCTTTTACTTCATAAAGGATTAACTTCTCAACATCCTGCAGGAATCAGAAGCACTCAGAGAAAAAGATAACACTGCATCTATTCAATATTATATTTGAGGGTGTACCTCCTGCCCAGAAAAGACTATAAAGTTCTGAGAGTTTTTAGAAAAAAAAAATTATTAATAGGTGACAGACTTACGACAGTCAACGAGGCAGAGAATCCACAAAATACTAAAATTAGGGTGAATGCTGAGTAGTACACAAACATCAGTCTCTGCCACCCACAAGAGGAAAAACTAATTTAATAACTCATTATACTTACCATGTAAAACAGCACTGAAAATATTAAGTTACCAGGGATAAAGGCCATGCATTTGAGTCCAGAGTACCACTATTTTTTTTAATTGCTCCAAACTGGAAACAACCCAAATATCTAGTGATTATATTAATAGACTGAATCAGTACATTGTAGGACATGAAGCCAATGAAGTATTATAGAACCATGAAACAAATCATGCAGAGCTGCGAACAACAGCATGAATAATCTTGACAAATATCGAGTAAAAGGAGCAACAAAAAGCAAAGCAAAGCAAACTGTATTGCTCCATTTTTATAAGGTCTGAGAACAGGCAGAGTTAATTGCAGGCAATTACGTGGGCAGAGGATGAGGTGGGTAGTCACGACAGAGGCGTGTGAAAGACATTTCTGCCGTCCTGTTAAAATTCTACCTACTGATCTGGAAGGTTACTACATGGGTGTGTTCTCTTTATGTTAACCTATCCAGTTGGTTGCTTGGTTTTCATACTTTTCATTATTTAGGTTATATGTCCATAAAAAGCTAAAGGCCACTTGGTCATATGTTTATGAATGTCTGTTAACTATTCTATCTGCATTTAAAAATTCATATTCATTGAGCAAATTTTAAAATGGTTATTAACAAGTGGAAAAGAGTCACTGTAAATTAAGGTCTTGCCTGTCCTGCTGCTTCTCTGATTGGTAGAGATCTACTGGATTTGTAAATATGAAAAAAAAAAAAAAAAAGAGAAAGAGCAAACTGCATTAAATGTTGACTAGTTGACCACTGCAGGGGTGGGCAAATGCAACTCCAGACAGATACAGATTTGATATAAGAAATCATTGACAGAGCTAAGATTGAAATACTATCATATTCATGTCAATGTGTCCATGGGTTATCAGCTGACAAATAACATAGGTGACAGACAGCATAGTGATTTTTGCAGGTAATGAAAAGGAACCATCAGCATCTGAATTTTTCAACTGGGCAACAAGTTAAGATGACTTAAAAAGTATTAAATTTATATACATTGCATGGCAGACTTTAGGAGGAAGAACCAAGAAAAAAAAAAAATATATATATATATACATATATATATATGTAGAACATTACCATGGATGTCATTTGGATTTAGAGAGATATGCTTGGGAAAATTTTTTTTAAAAAAATACAAATTCTCTCAAGACTATCAGTACTTCAAAGGTCAATATTTTTTAAAACTTAAAATATCAGTATTTTCAGAAATTTTCTTATGTAAATGAGATAAAATTCTACAGTCTTAGACTGTGCACCATTCTCTTTAGCTATAAATTAGAAACTCCTACAATGAATTGAATTACGTTTTCGAAACTGCACCCAACAATTCTTAAAATGTGCAGAAAAGCGTACATCTACTCATCTGCTAATACTAGATTTAAAAGTTGAGTGTGTCGGTTCTTTAAGCATTGCCTGTGCTAAACGTTTATTGGCATTCTTTCTAAAGAGTCTTGGAATGAAACTTTGGACATATTTTCTTTCTTGAAAATAGATACCACACTCGGACATTTATGATTTGAGAGAATAACTGGAAAGGGGGTCTGCTGCCCTCATGTGGGCTGTGATCACAGACACCCACTATCCCCATATGCAAGGGCGCTCTTCCCAACTGGAACAAAAGCTGAACCGTGTTTCACGCTTAGCTCCACAGCACATATTCACCCCGGAGAGGCGGCCTGGATGTAGGCGGTCTAATTGTAGATATTCATCCCCAGGAAGTACCCTGGCTCGACATGCTGCCTTCACCTTCATACTCTCTCTCACACACACACAGACACACAGACACACACACAGACACACAGACGTGTACCTATAACCCCCCCCCACACACACACACACACTGCCATTAACAAATTGTGGGCACCCCTCTTTGGATGTGGATATTCCTCTCTGAAGCTAAATTCACTTTTGTGTTTCTCTTCTAACCCAAATCTTCACTTGTCCTTTCTTTTCTCTTTCTTAAAAATAAACATGAGTTAAGTACTACTTAGTAGAAAATTAAAGGAAACTTCTTACAGGTTATTGTAATTATTATATGTAATTATTATATGACTTAGGGCATAGATCTTATTTCTGATTAAAAATATCTTTAGAAGTTCAATAAGGTCCCAATATGTGCAGTGCACATAGCCTGACACTATGAAGTCTATAAACATTTAAGCCAGATTCTATCAAGGGTAGTTCAATTTCAATACTTAAGTCAGGCGTACACATACAAAATATTTGGGGCAATAATTATTTCATAAGAACTAGACATCAACATTGTGATAGATTTTTTGCTATTAGTAAGCGTTGGAGAAATATCAAAAGAATTGTGCAATTACTGCATTAGACTCTGAGGAATGAAAGAGCGATATGTTTGCAATTGAGTTTTGTTGCCTGTGTGCTAGTCTCTAAGATGATTTCCAATTCTGTGGGAAAGGACATCTTGATTTATTTTCTCTCTTTGGTAGCTACAATGTTTTAAAAGATGTGGTTACATTGGACCTCTAAGAAAATACTGTCATCCAATAATCCTATTCAGCTCTAAACACTCTTACTTAAAATATCGTTTGTTTTGATTGCTACATGCTTTTTTTCTTTCTAGATGGTTCATGTATTCATGTATTGTCTTTATTCTTGTATTTTTACGTTTTAGATTCAGGAGCTGTCTTATTTTTGTTGTTGTATTTCCATAATGCTTCATAGACTGTGAATACTCAATGAACGCTTTCTCAAATATTTAATATTGATAATTAAAAGGAGAGATAAGAACTAGACATGGGAATATTGGGAAATCATTGTTTTTTACTGTAATAATCTATCAACTTTAATTGAATTGCATTTTAGCCCAGTCTACTGGGTTAGAGAGATTTGAATACCCTGAAATCACCCTTTTTACTACTACTGCTACTGCTACAAAAACATACACACACATACACATCACATAAAAGCAGGAGTTTTTGTATTCATTCCTGACTTTTCAAAATCATTTAATAAAGCATAAACCAACTAATTACAGTCAGATACTCATCACGTTAGTGAGTTCAACAAGAAAAAAAAAACCTAAAGCTTATAATAGACAAGACATAAAATTCCATTAGTCTCTACCCCAGAGGAACCAGGTAAAAAACACATGTAAAATAATTAGACACAATAATATCAAATTTCACCAATGAAAGTATTGGAAGGTACAACTGCCAACATAAATGACACTCAAAAAGGTAAACTGATATCATCAAGGTATCAGAAGTGTGAAGTGAATTAGTGATGTCTTGCTACTAAGAGTGTATCTGTCTAAAATTTAAACCGTCTGAAATCACCTTCAGAGGATATTGCTAAAGCGGTCTTGTGAGATGAAGTCTTTGGGTAGAAAACTGGCATTTCACCACCATTATTTAATTCACTAAGTCCCTAAATGCTGCAGCTCCAGTCCTGTGAGGGACTGTTGAACAGTATCCCTGAATTTTTCTACTGAAGGCTGAGGTGTATGTCCGGTTTTTGCAGGTGAGCTGCAGAGTATGTATTGACTTATCAGGGTGGCAAACATCACAGAGCTAAGTGGCCAGTTCCACAAAGGACACCTCAGCATGGCGTAGATGATCTTTCCATTTCCTTTTGCCTTAAATGCAACGTACAGCCAGAAGAAATGTGATGGGTGGGACATCGAAACTCCCATAGGAGGCATGGGATGACTGCCTGCTTCATAATGATGCTGTCCGTGTGTTTTTATAAAGGGAATTTCAAGAGCCTTGCTAAAATAAGATGCCTGGGGACTTCCCTGGTGGTCCAGTGGTAAAGAATCCGCCTTCCAATGCAGGGGTTGTGGGTTCGTCCCCTGGTCGGGGAACTAAGATCCCACGTGCCACGGGGCAACTAAGCCCACGCGCCACAACTACTGAGCTCGCACGCCTCAACTAGAAAGCCCGCCTCCCACAAATTACAGAGCCCACGCGCCACAACTAGAAAGAAGCCTGTGCACCACAATGAAGAACCTGTGCCACGAAGAAAGATCCCGCATGCTGCAACAAAGACCCCACGTGCCGTAACTAAGACCCGAGGCAGCCAAAAAAATAACTAAAATAAAATAAAATAAAATAAAATAAAAAATAAAATAAGATGCCTGTAGTGAGCTAGACCATCTACTAAGTCAGAGATCCAAATGTGGATTAACCCTTCCAGGTCAACCAATACTCACAGGTGAGGAATTCAACTGCCCCTCAGGACACAGTGACCCTCAAAATATCCTACACATTGTTGGAAACTTGGGGTGCCAGCAGTATCATGAAGCAAAACATGTCCTATGACTAGTTTATCTGATTCAAAAACAGCACGTTTACTTAATTCACAGCACTGAAACTTAACTTAGTGGAAGAAAGTCTAATTTTAAACTGCATTGACCTTTTTATTGTTTTCACCATATTAAACAACTGTTATTTCATCTAGCTGGGTCATCAAGCTATTTACAAGTCTGCCATGTTGAAGCTAGAAAAAAGACATGAAAGTTGATGCCATATCATCAAGTTGTGTCTTGAGTGGAGAAACTCTAGTGGATACAGTATCTTATCTTTATTCTCATTTGTGTTGGTATCACACACTAAGGACCTTCTGCATGTTTATTTCCATATTGTCTGGGTTCTAATCTCCTACCCCAAACCCTTCCCTCCCATCTTGTCTTCTTTCACAAGCCCCTGTGCTGTGCTCAGGGAACTGTTCTCCCATGAGGAGCAGATTTCCCTGCACACATTCCTTTTTCAAACAGACCTTCCATTGTTCTCCAATGTATCTTACAACCCCTGCTCTCCCTCTTTCTTACTGATGCAGAGAAAACCACAATCACAAATACAAAGCAATACAGAAGCCCTGTTTCCTTATCATTCACATCTCTGCAAGTTTCATGGAGACCATCAGGTCTGGGACCACCTGCCATCTTCAAGCCATACCCATGGCCATGTGGTCAACTCACGGCAAACTGTGTCTTCTCAATTCCATGACCCCTGCACCTTTTCCTTCATTGCCTATTCAGGCTCCCCGTGAGCGTTTCAGAGAAATTGCCTTGTTTTCAAGAGTGGAGGGTTCATGTTAAGCAAAATATATCCTATATTTTTCTGTTATTTCTAAATACTTATTTTCTATTTCTATTCTTTCCATGTGGTCTATTTTGCTGTCTGATTTTTGGATTATTTTTTCTTTTCCCATTTTTCCTCTCTGTTATCTGTTCTGTATCACAGATGATCCTATAGCTTTTTTTTTCAGCCAAACATGCTTTAATTGAGGTCTGAATGTAAACAACAGACTTCCCCTTTTGCTAGACATCACAAGGATCTTAGAATTGTAAAGTACAGACATTCTCTTTCCAACGTATAAGCTGGTGCTGTCGTATACATTTAGGTAGATCTTGTACTTTCATTTCTGTAAGACATTCTTATTTTCAACTCATAAAGACAGCGTTTGTTTCAATGTAGCTCCACATTTTACCACTTTCAACAGTCTTCATTTTTCCTTGTGTCTCAGCCCTTTAATCTAAGATTATGCTCCTTACTCTTGAGATTTGCCACTGTTATTAAAATAACAGTAAAAGCCTCATTGAGACCTCGCTGTCATCGTTAATGTAAATTCTAAGGCTATCTCTTTGACTTAAAATATCTTTATTTTGTCCTTGCTATTGAAGGATATATTTTCCAAATTTAGAAATCTAGGTTGACATTACTGCTCAGAAATCTGACGTCAGACTAATCGTTATTCCTATGTTTTTTTTTTTTCTTAATCTTTTCCTACTTTTTAGATCTTTTCTTTGCCTTGGTATTCTGAATTTAAAATCTGTGGTTTCTAGATCTCAGTTAGTTTGTACGTACCATGGTTGCATTTGTTCAGGTTTTTAAACTAAAAATTGGTGTCCTTAATCAATCTGGCAAAATTCTTAGGTGACATCTTTACATAGATAACTTCACCCCCTCCCCGTTGTTTCTCACTTTATCTCCTTGAATAGGTAAGGTATATTTTAGATCTTTTCATTCTATTCTCCATATTCTGTAACCTCACTTTCTAGTTTTCCATCCTTTGTTGTAACCAAAGCAGGGTAACTTTTGAAATACCCAAATATTTTCATGTCCTCATTCTTTCATTTCTTTAAATATATGGAGCATAATTATATTTTGCATATGATCCATATGAAACTCATGATAAAAGTGGACTACGGACACCAGCTAGCACCCCAGGAATCTGATGACAATAATAGCTAAGGACTTAACTATTTTAACCTAAGTGCCAGCACATATTTGAACAAGGCAGAGAGAGTGAATTTGGGCTGCCAAGGCTCTTGTGCATTTGGAATCATTCCGTTGCCAGAAATTAAAGTATCAGAATATATGCATGCAGACGAAGTCCTTCCACCTGTGTAACTTTGGTCTGAACATGTAGCTGGCACACAGTGGTTGCTCTGCAGATACCTGTGTGATGAACATAAAATAGTGGGGAATTCCAGAGTGGAAGGTCAAATCTGAAGCCATCTACTTCTACCTTTTCACTGTAACACAAGACCAATGGATGTCTGGAGATTCGGTCCAGCTCTCAGCTAAAGAAAATGGTGTATACTTTGCTTGTTATGAACAGAGAGTTCTTTCTGAAATGAGTGCGCATTTATATTCTGCTCACGCTGGCTCTGTTGACTCTAGGAGAAAGTGGATGAAGACAAAATATCTTGGTAGAAGAGAGAAAGACACGTTTGCAGAAAAGAGGAACTCCAGAGGGTCAGTGCTTTTCCATTAGGCAGTCAGTTCCTGTGAGAAGGCTGCACTGGTCCAGAGACTTCCGCTGTGTGCTGTGCTGAAGGAATCTGAGATCAGGGGCCATGGTCCAGAGACTTCTGCTGTGTGCTGTGCTGAAGGAATCTGAGATCAGGGGCCATGGTCCAGAGACTTCTGCTGTGTGCTGTGCTGAAGGAATCTGAGATCAGGGGCCAAACTGCCCTCAGAGAAGTGTTTGGTCTATTCTGAGCCACTTAAGACAAGTATGCCAAAACAAAAACAAAAACAAAAAACAACCCACATCAATAATTTAGTACCATTTTAGGTGAATTCCACTATGCTGGGTTTTGAAAGTAGAAACTGCAAAATGGACCTATTTGGAATTGTGGAATACAATTCTCAGAAGTGTGGATTTATATGTGGTATAAATTTCTATTGCACATTCAAAATTTAGTGGTGCTCCTTTTCAGAGACAGATATGCCATCTTGCAAGTGTGTTTAGTGCAGAGGTATACAGATGTAAAAATCAATGAAAATTAAATTTTAAAAGAAGAAATATCTTTTATGCATATAAAGTGCTTTAAATCCACCCATATATGGTCAATTCATTTATGACAAAGGGGTCAAGAATATACAATAAGGAAGGGACCCTCAATTCCATAATCAGTGTTGAGAAAACTGGTCAGCCACATGCAAAAGAATGAAACTGGACCCCTATCTTACACCATACACAAACATTAACTCAAACGGATTAAAGACCTGAAACCATAAAACTCCGAGAGGAAAACATACATGGGGAGCTCCTTGATATCGGACTTGGTGACAATTCTTCTGGATCTGACTCCAAAAGCAAAGGAAACAAAACAAAAAATAAATAATTGGGACTACATCAAACTAAAAATTTTCTGCACAGTAAAGGGAACAATCAACAAAATGAAAGGGTAACCTACTGAATGGCAGAAAATATACACAAATCAAACATTTCATAATGGGTTAATATCCAAAACATATAAAGAACTCATACAACTCAATAGCAAAACCCAAACAATCCAGTTAAAAAATGGGCAGATATCTGAATTGACCTTTTTCCTAAGAAGATATACAGATGGCCTACAGGTACATGAAAAGATATTCAACATCACTAATCATCAGGGAAATGTAAATCAAACCACAATTAGATAACACCGCATACCTGTCAGAACAGCCATCATCATTAAGTCTACAAACAATAAATGCTGGAGAGGGTGCAGAGAAAAGGAAACCCTCCTACGCTGTTGGCGGGAAGGTACATTGGTGCAGCCCCTATGGAGAACAGTATGGAAGTTCCTTCAAAAACTGAAAAGAGAGCTACCATATGACCCAGCAATCCCACTCCTGGGCATATATCTAGAGAAAAAGCTAATTCAAAAAGACACATGCACCCCAATGTTCACTGCAGCACTATTTACAATAGCCAAGGTATGGAAGCAACTGAAATATCCATCAACAGATGAATGGATACAGAAGATGTGGTACATACATACAATGGAATATTACTCAGCCATAAAAAAGAATGAAATAATGTCATTTGCAGCAACATGGATGGACCTAGAGATCATCATACTAAGTAAAGTCAGACAGAGAAGGACAAATATCATATGATATCACTTATAGGTGTAATCTAAAAAAATGATACAAATGAACTTATTTACAAAAGAGAAATAGACTCACAGACATAGAAAACAAACTTGTTACCAAAGGGGAAAGGTGGGAGGGATAAATTAGGAGTTTGGGATTAACAGATACACACTACTATATACAAAATAGATAATCAACAAGGACCTCCTGTATAGCACAGGGAACTCTCCTCAATATTCTGTAATAACCTATATGGGAAAAGAATCTGAAAAAGAATAGATATATGTATATGTATAACTGAATCACTTTGCTGTATATCTGAAACTAACACAACATTGTAAATCAACTCTACTCCAATATAAAATTAAAACTAAATTAAAAAATAATGATAAAGGTAAAAAAAACACCTCATAGATACAGAGAACAGATTAGTGGTTGCCAGAGGTGGGGTCTGGGGGGTGGATGAATTGGTTGAATGGGGTCAAAAGGTCCAAATTTCTAGTTATAAAATAAATAAGTCATGGGGATGTAATGTACAGCATGGCAACTATAGTTAATAATACTGTTAGCATATTTGAAAGCTGCTAAGAGAGGAGTTCTTAAAAGCCCTCATCACAAGAAAAAAATGTGTAACTATGTATGCAGATGGATGTTACTAGACTTACTGTGGTGATCGTTTTGAAAAATATAGACTCATTACATTGTACACCTGAAACTAATATACTGTCAATTATACCTCAATAAAATCTGCAAAAAAAGTAGTTTACACATATATACATAAACTTATGTGGTGACAGAGCAAGACACACATATATACACACACAGGATGAGAGTGAAGAAGACACATCAGGAGGGAAACTTTCCTCATAGTCTTGAGAAAACAACACATTAGATACAATATTTGTGGCTTTTTTTTTTTTGCAAAAGAAAATAACAAATTCCACAATTTCCCAGTGGGAAATATAGTCATCTGTTAGGAAATTAGGTTCATACCAGAACAAGTGATCAGATGATGAGATACAGCATATTGGAATCTTTTAAGTGTTTGAGCCCTAATAAAGTTAGACACCAGAAGTATATAAATCACTTCACTAAGAGATGCAGGATGATTTATTTTGTATTGTATATGCTTGGAGCCGAGTGCCTAATCATTCCATGATTAATAATCACAGTGATTTTTGCAGGTGAAGTAATCAAGCACAATATATATTCTCAAATGGAACTATAGTCAATTGTCGACGGTCCATAAAAAGTTGACACCTATATAAACACTATCTTGAGGAATGTCCTTTGATGTTGCACTCTTCTGATTACTTGCCATACAAGAGAGCATTTTACTTGCACATTTTCTAGTTGTTCTGAGAAAGTATTTTCAGTCTAGGTGACGTGTATTCATTGCTAATATGCTACGCAAACCAAGGGTCAAGACCAAGATGATTGAGCAGGGCTGATGTGCGGCTCCAACACTGTGTTTTCCCTCAGCTACGATGCTGACTGCTCTGAAAGCACACCACCGAATCTCTTCTAAAATGGGTCACGGACGACTCATCAATTTTACCATCTACAGAGAAACATTCCATCATTTCATTTCTTGAGGTTTCTATAGCATGTTCTACCTTTGACAATCTCTGGATTCTTGAATCACCGTGATGCCTCTGCAGCGATCACTATCATATCCTCCTGTCCGTCCTTCTCGATTCTTCGCAATTCTGTATCCTCATGTCTCCATCCTCCTCTGTCTCTGCAGCCATCACGCTCATCTCCTCCTCTCCGTCCTTCTCGATTCTTCAGAATTCTGTATCCTTATGTCTCCATCCTCCTCTGCCTCTGCCCACAACATCAGTAGATGTTGACGCTCAACCTTCCATTGCTCTATCTTATGTATCAGGTTTATGTTTCTCTAGGGGAAGTTCTTTCCCTCCATGGTTTCCATGGGCATTTCTATGCTGAAGTTCAGCCCTACCTGGGTCTCCAAGACATCTTTCTTTTTAAAATTTCGATCTATGTGCCCACCTGCCCAGCAGACATCCATCACCATCTGATAAACCAAAGTCAGCTCCTAATCCGTCCACGTGTCTGCATTCAACTTTTCTTCTTCCACAGGTAATGTGTCACCTTTAATGAGTCCCCACTCAGGGAACAATGAAAGAAGATTACCTCCTAAATCCTCGGGAAGTGAATGCATCCTCCAATCTTTTACAGTGTCCTGTCAGCTTCCTTTATGAATCTCTCTCAAGTTTACCCTTTCAGTCCCATCACAAGGTACCTCTTAGTCAAGGCCGCCATCATTATTTTTGAGGATTCCTGAGATCATCTTGTTATTGGTTGTCCCACCTCCAGACTCTCTCATAAATAATTAAACATGATCAACTGTTCAAAACTCTTCTATGTTGCCTGGTTTCCCTAAGAAAATAATCCACATGATTGAACACGGGGTTTATCGAACCCAACCACAATTTTCTAGACTCGTGGATGAAATTCCTACTTGCTGCTATAACAAGTCACCACGGTCTTGGTGTCTTAACACCAATGTATTATCTTAGAGTGATGCAGTTTGGCCATCTGACACAGGCCTCACTGGGCCCAAAAGCAGGGATTTGCTAGAACTCAAATAGATTGCTTTCTGGAGTTACTACAAGAGAATATGTTTTCCTGGCTTTTGCAGCATCTAGAAGCCACCCCCATTCCTGGGTGTGTGCTCCCCTTCAGCTTTCATGTTCTGTTCTGCAGGATGCCTGGGATTACATTCTACTCCCTGGATAATCCAGGGTAATCTTTCCATCTCAAGTCAGCTTATCATCAACCCTAATTCCACCTGTAACCGTGTTTCTCCTTTGCCCTGTGATACGGCGTAACCATGGTTCTAGAGATGAGTATGTGGACATCTTGAGGGGTTGTTTCTGTCTGGTACACACCATGGTCTTTACTCCAGTAAAAGCAAACTCCTGACAGCTGACCACTTTCTCCCCACCTCAGAAGTGCTCACATCTGTTTTAATTTTACCATGACCCTTCCTGGCCACACACACATCTTACAATGATGTTTATTAATTCTGGTTCATTCGTCAGATCCCACTCAAGGTGTCAAGTTTTTGAAGTTCCCTCCCCTGTGATCACTTCTCTATGGTCATCCTTTAGAGTCCTGTTGGGTTCCCATTTGGGGGAATGTTTCTTACTGGGGGAAATCCTGAGGAAAATTCCTAATAACAGTCTCAAGGCTCCTGAGATCACCACCTAAGCCATTTTCATGCTATATGCAGCTGATGAGACTCTGTGACTGTCATTCTCCAAACAAGGTGACAGACAGTGTATGTGCAGAAGGGAGAACATGTAAGGTATACAGACCTCACCTGAAAAGCATCTTTGTTTTTGTTTACATGTCTGCTACAGTGCAGGTACAAACCTGCCCCTCAGTGTCTCAAAGGCAGTAAGATAATTACGGTCAGATACCAGCATGGTCCCACTAGGACCTCCCAGAGAACAGCGGTATAACGCCTAAGAACACCTCTCCCATGGTATATTAAATTAGTTGGCACACATGAAGGACGATTTTCTTTTGTTTACTTTCATGAAATATCAGACACTTGAGGTCTGGGGTCTGGAGTGATTTGAAAGTTTAGAATACCCTTCTTTAGCCATCGAGTGGAGAAGTGCCAAGATCTGGTGAATATTGGCGATGCATTTCATAGGCTAACTGAAGTGCTGTTTCAAACTGGATGCTACTAAAAATGAAAGTGCGTCTGGGAGAACAGGGAAAAGTTCCTATTTTGGTAGATCCTGAAGCCAATATTTTGTTCAGTAGCTTATTATTAATGTTAATATCTTCAGAACTTTCTCCTGAATACTTAAGATTCTAGTCTGTATTCTGGGCACCGTTTTATCCCCAGAAGTTGCACAGATTTTGCTTTGCAGGAGGCATAAAAATATTTGTTGAAAGAAGGAAGGGGGGTGTGGAGAGAGGGATAAAAGAAGGGAGGTAAGATTGAAGAGAGAAATACATACATCCGGGGCAAAGAGAAAAGAAGGGCTCTGACTGAATCTATTCTGCCCAAACGTGAAAAATGGATTTTGAAAATGCACTATTTTAAAACACAAGAGTGCTTGGATGAACGGGGTGGGTTCTCAACCGGGGGCACTGCACTCTTGCTTGTCTGCCCAGGTCGTTTGTCAATGCCTGGGAACGTTTTTCACCGTCACCACGGGGGGTGGGGGGACTGCCCCCAGCATCTAATGGGTGGAGGTAAAGGATGTTACTTACCATCCTACAGTGCAAAGGACAGCCCTCCACAGAGAATGATCTGGTCCCAAGTGCCAACAGGGTCAATACTGGGAAACCCTGGAGTAATAACAAATTTTTGGTGAAAGCTGAACCGTTTTCTTTGGTGATTTGAGGCTTAAAGTGTATACTTAAAGCACGTTTTAGACATCAGCCTTGATCTAAATACTATAATCAGCTGCTTCTTGCAGCATAGCTGTTTTCATTTCTGCAAAGTGTCAATTAGACAGAATATTTAGTTACTAGGAATGAATGTATCATGTTTCTACAGCGTGAGCTGATTTTTGTTACTGCTGTAGTTATTTCAACAAGATGTCAATGAGACATAATACTGAGTTTCTAGGTATAAACGAATACTTAGTTTCCAGTAATGAATGTGCTAAATATGGTTTCATAGAGAATAAACATACATGTAAAAATCTTGAGGCTATGTGGTATAAGGCTGGTTTTAAAATATTTCTATTTGTCTCTCCTCCCTACACTCAGCCTAATAAAACTCATTCTGAAAAAGAATCAGATTGTATGAGACACCACCTGTGAATGTGAGAGGCAACTCCCTGATTTGGTTGGCTAAACCCGCTTCTGTTCACTTAAAAATTTGCAAGTAAGGCAGAACTTTCAGGACCCAAAGGAAGCATGAGTAAGTCCGCTTGTCCATCAAGCATGTGGTTGCTTCTCTCTTTCCTGCGTTCAACTGTGCTACATTTTTGCTGTGTCAATATTGCCACACCACTTTCTGCCCTTAGCTTGTGAGATTTCCTCCTTTTTCCTGTGTCCAAACAGGATTAAACCTCCCAGCATGTGTGGAGGTGGCCCAGAGTTTCCATTTTGCCTGTTTGTCTTCATTTCATTTTGTTTTGTTTGTCTGACCTTTTCAAGGCGGCAGAGAATGGCAGCGGTCTCAATTTCCAGCCCCCTCACCTCTTCAGGTAGATATGACCCTCTGGCTTATCCCTGTTCCTTGGAATCAACACCAAGGAAGCATTTGCCCCAGGTCCCTGACAAGCAATTGTTGCAACAGGGGGATTTTTTTTTTTCCTGATAAAATAATGTTTACATATGTTGATATGTCTGACTTGAGAATAATAGTTTTTTTAAAAAAATTTCCTACTTTATTATTTTTTTTCCAAGTGAACATAATTAAATATATGCTGAGATTTGGTCTATGATGCTTCAGGTCTACAGAGAGGAACTCAACTGACTTTTTCCACGAACAGGGCTGCTGACTTGGCATGATGAAAGCTGCCATTGTTTTTATTTGTTTGAAATTTAGGTCCCTCCTTCATTTTTGTGTTCTTCTTCTTGTGGTCTGCTTTCCAAGGAATACACCAAAAATAAATGGGTCCAGAGAATCAAATCAACGACAGAAGAAAAAAAAAAAAAGGCTCTTGGAAACAATGCATGCATATTTCTTAAACTTGGTTCAAATTACAGCCAAGTAGTGTTCACATTAAGGATGATTTGGGTAGGGAGACATTACTTTATATTTAAGTTTCTATACGGAATTGGACACACTGGGAAGGAGACAGTCCTAATTTTCTTTAATCTCATTAGATGCCGCTCCTTCCTTACTGGAATAGTAAGAACATAAGGGGGTCATCTTGTATCAATAGAACATGAACACACAAGTCAGAAGTGATTAACAAGGTAAGCTTTGCACCAGTGTTTGGGTTAAAAGAAGACACAGGGACATGAGTAAGACACAGTTGTGATTTAGAAGATCATCAAGCCTTGAGGAGGGCACCTATGCCCCCCCCCCCGAAACTGAACACTACCTGTCCTGTTTCCTAATGTGCACTTTGCTATGTGCTCGGAAGAAGGAGTCGGTTGACCAAGGGACTTGGAAGAGCATCATTAAGGAAGAGAAAGATAGAGGCTAGATCTCACAGGGCGAAGTCGAAATTAACTTTAGAGTCGAGAATAGGAAGAATAGCCAGGACGTGGAAGCAACCTAGGTGTCCATCGACAGATGAATGGAGAAAGAAGATGTGGTACATATACACAATGGGATACTACTCAGCCATAAAAAAGAATGAAGTAATGCCATTTGCAGCAACATGGATGGACCTAGAGATGATCATACTACGTGAAGTAAGTCAGACAGAGAAAGACAAATATGATATGATGTCACTGATATGTGGCATCTAAAATATGGCAAAAACGATCTATCTATGAAACAGAAACAGACTCACAGACATAGAGAACAGGCTTGTGGTCGCCAAGGGGGAGGGGAGAGGGATGGAGTGGGAGTTTGGGGTTAGTAGATGCAAACTATTACATTTAGAATGGATAAACAACAGGGTCCTACTGTAGAGCACAGGGAACTATATCCTGTCTCCTTTGATAAAACGTAATGGAAAAGAATATAAAAAAGAATGTATATATGTGTATAAATGAGTCACTTTGCTGTACAGAAGAAATCAGGAAAACATTGTAAATCAACTATACTTCAATTAAAAATAAAAAAGAAGAAGAAGAAGAGGAAGAATGTTTCCGGAAACGGAAGAGCTTCGGCAAAGGCTATGTTGTGAAGTCACACCGCATAATCAGGGGATGATAAGAATTGCATGTCGTGATGAAAATGCAAATCTCCATTTGAAAGTGTGCATTCATTTGTATGTTAAACATTTTGCAAATATCAGCGCTTAAAGATTTCTCCAATGCAGACAAACTGTAAAGTATGGTCTTAGCGTCAATTTAAGGTAATTGGAGCAAAACAAATCACATGGGGTTTAGTGTTGCTTTACAAGTTTATGTCCTCAGGGGTTTCTGAATTTTTGTGGACTGCAGTCAGGGTATTTACCAAGAAACCAAGTGAACAACATGATACAGATGCTAGAAGGTCCAAGAATCAAAATCATGACACACATGCCTGATGACTGTTGTTTTCCTTGATCTTTCCTACTTGTTTGCGATCTCTTTCTTTTTTCTCTTTAGGTCCTGTGACAGATTAATTAGGATGTTTTTGCCTTTACTCCTAAAGCTTTTGAGTAGCACGTGCAAAAAAAAATCAGGAAAGAAGTACAAACTTCCAGTTGCAAAATAAATGCATCATCATGACATGAAATGCACAGTGTGGGGAATATAGCCAATAATTACATAATATCTTTGTGTAGTGACAGAGTATAACTAGACTTACAGTGATACAAAAAGAGGTATTATCTTGAGTATTTTTCCAGATACAACAAAATGGTGACAAATCAACTCAAGTAGTGATGTTCACCAATACAAAAGGTGCACAAGCTAGGATGCTGTGTAAATCAGAAATACAAATGTGGAAAAATAAAGGGTATTAGCTTCCGCAACTATGGGGTTAGAGAATCTACCTAAAGTTAGGATGATTTCAGTTCTGAGCAACGTTCATGCAAAGACTGGTATGAAAGGACTTCTTTAAGTCTACTACAATGAATAGATTTGGATCAATTCTACTTAAACACCCCTCCTTATAACAAAATGTTGGCTATACCTCACCCTTGATGTTTATATACCTAATGTTGTGTGTGTGTGTGTATACAACCCCATGTGTAACTACTTGCATGTTTGTTTTTATTAATAAGGGGAACTAATGATTAATTTTAATTTTTAGGGTTATGTGTATCCAAGAACATCACCATAGCTTTTCAGTGGTTTTGTCCCTTATATCTGTTTCAAGGGACACCAAATGTACCACAGAATAGCTATACTTGTTCCTGAATTAATTAGCAGATGCAAATCTGTGACTTTCTGTTACCAAATCAATGCAAGAAAGAGTCTATTTTACGGGGCTCTTCTTGCCATACATACTGAAGCTTAAGGCAACCAGAGCTTTTGCTAAAAGAGCCCTAAAAAACCACATTATTTAGGGTATGTGTGAGGGTCAGGGTCTTACCGTGATTACAACTAGACTTTGTAAAACACGTATCAAAAGTGTGTTTGTAACACACCCATAATTTTATTACAACTGCTTCTTGTTTGCCAATTAGCCATCCTAAAGCACCAAGTCTAAAAGCAAAATGTTACAACTCAAATGATTCAGTGTTATAAAACTAAAGTCTATGCAATATACAAATTTGAAATATTTGTCTTTCAATATTGGGTTCAACAGAAAAATGGGGATGCTTAAAAAACAACAACAACAAAAAAGGATGTTTCCCTGAAAGATACTTTAACACAGGGTTAAATCGAAAAATAACATTGATTTCATGGGAAATATCATTGTTACATTTGATACCACATTCTTGGTATTTCACAATGCTAACAAACCCACTGGATTCACTGAACAGTACATTTTTTTCCTCTCTCAAATCCTAGTTATAAAGGTATTTAGTACACCCTACACTTACTTCTGGTATGAAACAT
Organism: Balaenoptera musculus; assembly: GCF_009873245.2. Taxonomy (NCBI): domain Eukaryota; kingdom Metazoa; phylum Chordata; class Mammalia; order Artiodactyla; family Balaenopteridae; genus Balaenoptera; species Balaenoptera musculus. The sequence continues at coordinate 3,445,125 of NC_045806.1, read as the reverse complement.
TATGGAACTGACAGCTAACATTGGTAAAGAATTCTACATTTTATTTCAAATCCAAAAGAGTGCTTGATACCAATTATGGAAGACAGCATAGATATTAAACAAAATATTAATAAAAACTGGGCATCAATGAAATGCATCGTTAAATATTATCCCAAATTATGGATCAAAATTTCAAAACATTCAACTGCAGTATACTTTAACTCTGCGTCCACTGCAAATATAGTCATATTTTCCAGTTCGGCATCTTAAGATCACTGGATTACACTCCAAGGAGTAAAATACATATTACAAACTAGAGTAAGGAATTTGGTGTGTGAATTCACAATACTTTAAGGAGTAAATATGTATTTCAATATCTCATAGTGCATGTTTGTGTACATTAGAATGTTGTGAAAATCGTGATGCAAAGACAAGCCATCACATTCAGAATGAGCCGTATCAATAAGACGTGATAAACCTGGAGAAGAATCAAACTCTCCTTTACATGACCTGATGATTCAGACTTGAAATAATCTCAACGTGGCAGTTCTCAGGCTCCAACATTTTTATTTAGTCTCTTGAGGAGATGATTTTCAAAGGGGCTATGTTAACAGATCACCTCGGGTGAGCATTTTGAGTTAATTCAGTTTTCAGGTTTCTTTATTTCCATGCTTCAAGATGGAAGTCCTCCCCCAAATAACTAATAGAAATTACTAAGTCTCATTCACTTGATTGATTGCCACTCCAAAGGAGAGTCGTTTCTCTTCGGCACAAGATCGTTTAGGGTGCTCCAGGGGCCACAAGTTCAAAGAGGAATGTATGGGACTCCCGTGGCTATCCTGATTGGAGCTGTAATTAATATAGAAATGCAATGATAACTATTCCACACGGGCCACGCATCTTTTCATTCTTACAGTCTGCCTTTGTTCTGAGTCTCTGAACGTCAAACTTTTGCTTTTCCTCAGTGCCTGAAGGGAGAGGGGGCGGGGTGGAGGACGGCACAGTACTGACGGATAAAGCTGGCAGCACCTAAGGCCATGGAAAGTGATCCTCCCTGCCGAGATGGAATTCATTTTCCTTCAGAGCTGGATCCAAAGTTCCGGGGTTAATACCCGTTCACCCTCATCCTGTTTTATCATCAGACCATGTTTGGGGGAAACATGGATGTCAAAGAGAAACTGCATTTTTTGGCCTCACCCTGAGCCAAACTTTCAATATTACAGCATCCTGAAGGATGAGTTAATTGAAGTGCTGAATTCCCCACTGGGTTTGAGACTTCTTGCTTTTTTGTTGTTGTTGAACTTGATTTTGTTTTGAGGTCTATGGGTGTTACTGTTATTAAGGTTTGGATGAGATTTGACAAGTCCCTTTGAAAACTTGCCTTGGATTTACACGTGGTAGGGAACACCTACAATGTGTGAAAGTTTTATACAACTGAAAGTGAGAATCATACTATATCTAAATTTAACTCATCATGGGTATGAATGCATGGCTGCTGACCACAAGCAACATGCTGGCCAGGAGTCTGGATGTCCCACCCTCCTATGGGTGATATACCACAGGATGATATCCGTAGCCCTGACAGAAGAGCCATTCTTGATATCTGGGCATCAGGACCTCAGCACACTCATTATTCAAAGCAAACACATCAAGACACCATGTCTGGCTGAATGCAACCATCCCGGTTCATTTACGTCACTCAGATGTGGAATCACTTGCCCGTCTTGGAAATTTGCTTTCATGCTCTGTGTGCACATCCTTTTGATCTGAATAGGGAAAAGGTCCGCGCTCCAATCCTACCCCCACTGCTCATTCTCCATGGGAGCCGGACCTGCTCTTCATTCTGCAACTGCCTCCTTAACGGGAAATTCCGATTTATCGCAAGAGTAACTTTTTCACAGGTTGCTTTGAGAATTACAGGCTCTACCAGTGAAGGACTTAGAATGGTGGGTGGAGTGTAGTAAGTATACAATAAACACTGGCAATTACCATGGGATACTATCATCCTGAAGTTCTAATTAATATTCATGAATTCCTGGTATTAGTCATATACTCTGTTCTTATATAATCATAAGCCATATGTTCATAAGAATATGTAATCATATACTCATAAGAATATATAATCTTTTAAAAAAATTGTATTCATTTATTTATTTTTGGCTGCGTTGGGTCTTCATTGCTGCGCGTGGGCTTTCTCTAGTTGCGGCGAGCAGGGGCTACTCTTCATTGCGGTGCGTGGGCTTCTCATTGTGGTGGCTTCTCTTGTTGTGGAGCACGGGCTCTAGGCGCATGGGCTTCAGTAGTTGTGGCACGTGGGCTCAGTAGTTGTGGCTCATGGGCTCTAGAGCGTAGGCTCAGTAGTTGTGGCATACGGGCTTAGTTGCTCCGTCGCATGTGGGATCTTCCCAGACCAGGGCTCGAACCTGTGTCCCCTGCATTGGCGGGTGGATTCTTAACCAGTGTGCCACCAGGGAAGTCCCTATATAATCTTATATAATCATATAATCTCAGTATAAAACATCCCATATAAAATATTTCAGTCATATATTCATAAGAATATATAGTCATATTCATAAGAATATGTAACCATGCATTCATAAGAATATATAATCTTATGTAATCACATAATCTCAGTATAAACCATCTCCATATAAAATTTTCCAAAAGGCGCTTAGCAACTACACTCCAATGAAAACAATTTATTTTAATTCCAAAAAAAAAAAAATACTACCAACAAATATTATGTTTAATGATTTGAGTAAGTCAAAATGCAGCGGTGAATATTTTTAAATACATACATATGTTAAGAAAGAAGAAAAAAAGAAGGTGCTTAGGAATTTCGGGATTCGAAAACTTTTAAAAGTGCCTTCTTTACATCCAGCATTCAGTACCCACTGTTCTGTGCTGTGTTCTGTTCTGTTCCTTACTGATGATTTGGTGTCTTTGCTGAATGGGTGAGTAAATGATGGATAAATGATATAATTCTATAACCAAGCTCTATGGGAAGACTTCTTTCAACCTCGTGAAGAAGCTCTGAGTACTTCATGACACGGGCTACCTTCTACATCCTTCCTTTATTACGTATATTGTTTTATCATTGCAGGAAGTGGGGAGGGAAAGAACCTGATCTCTTTAATGTATATTAAAAAAAAAATCTTTAGAAAAGAAGGAGAAGTTCCCGGTTTCTTACCTATTAGAATATAAATAGACACTTCATTGAGTGAGATTGGAGATAATTTTTACAACCCAGTGTTCTATCTCTGTGTAGACAAGAGTTAACAGGGCAGTTCTGAGACTGCCAGCCTTAGAAAGTTCTACAGGCAAGGCTGGTCCTTGGCTGCTACCTGGGAACTTGAGTTTCAGGTGGGTTCCCACCATCCCTTGACTGATAAAGGTGGCTCACTTTGCCTAAATCCTTTGTACAACAACACGGGCTCAAAGCCAGCTTTCCTTCTGGGAGTCTGCTATTTTGGTACATACTAAGCAGAGGGTACTTACGTGACCAGCCCCCAATAAAAACCTCCGGCACTGATTTCTAATGAGCTTCCCTGTTGGACAAAGTCATGTGTGTGCTCTCAAAATTTGATACTGGAGGGATTAAGCATGGCCATTGGGAGCGGACTCTAGGAAACTTGTACCTGGTGTTCTCTGGACTTCAGGAACGTCTTCTCCCTTTGCTGATTTTGCTTTGTATCCTCTTGCTGTGATAAATCATAGCTATGAGTTAGGCTATATATGCTGAATCTTCCTAGCGCATCATCCAACCAAGGGGTGGTCTTGGAGACCCCTGCCACAATTCCCCTTTGAAATATGAACACGTATTTTGAGGCAGGGACATCTCTCCCTGATGGTCACTGTATATGCGTCATCTCTGCACTTCCAAAGCTTCTCCCATAACACAAGTTCCAGTAAACTTTGCCCAGCAAGTCCTAATCAAGTTGAAACACGTATATCCTCTACAGTCTAATATTTGTTTTATGTGTACTTGAAATGATGTGTATTTTCTATTTGATGGGCATAGGTTTCTATTGGGTTGGCCAAAAAGACCGTTCGGGTTTTTCCGTAAGATGTTACAGAAAACCCGAACGAACTTTTGGGCCAACCCAATATACATATACCCATTAAATCAAACGCATTGTTTCTTTCAAAGCCTAAATTGATGTCTTTACTCCTTTTTAAAATTATTGATCTTAAATGACAAAAAGAGGTGTGCTAAATCTAAAAATATGACTTTAATTTTTCCAGGTCTTCATATTAATTTTGCCAATTCCTGCGTCATCTATTTTAAGGTCCTTCAACATGAGATGGTTCAATTCACAGACTGCGTGAGAGAAAACTGCGTAAGAAAATGCACCCTCACTTGCATGGTTCCCTGACATGCGGGGTTATAGCAGCTTGCCTCTACAAAGGTGGCAAAAAAACAATGAGACTCCAGAAAAACAAACATGCAAATCTGACACTTGAAAAAGTCTCCTGCTCATTCACGTGTAATCATGTGCGAGCTACCCTGTCTACGTTTCCCCTACCCGCCTTTCCTGTCCTCTTCTGGTTGGAATCAGGGCCCCAGTTCAGTCCACACACCAGGAGAGGGGGTGACAGAAAGACATGAACTTCAGGAGGTAGGAACCATGGATTGGGGGCTGGGAACAATGTAGATTCTGACTGCATGAAGTGCATATAAAGGTACCTGTTCTAATTATTGGCAAGTTGGCTAGGTATATAAATCATTTCATGATAACAGTGATTTTAAAAAACAGAACGACAATTACCATAGTCAGTAAGACAAAAAAGGTGAAAAACAGATGCTAAAAATATATGTTGGGCAACTGTTAAAATTCAACTTCAGTAACCGCACTGTTTTATCACAGAATAAGATCTACTAAGTCCAGTTTTTTGTCTTGGGTAAAAACACAGGCATGGCTCTCTCTTGGAATGAGCTTGTTGGTTTTTGGTTACTTCCCCTCCCCAACAAAATTAACAGTATTTCTTTTACTTATTTCCTGTTCACATCTAAGAAATCATCAATCCACTTTGAGTCAATTCTACACTCTGACATATTCTCAAGTTTCCAGATTCTCGACATTTATAATACACACCATGGTGTTATTTATGCTGTGTGAATTAAAAAACAACAACAACACTGTTTCAATACATGTCACACACGAAAAAGAAAACTGTGAAGTGTTGATTACAGAATAGGTTGGATCTAAAATAGGGTTTAATGAGTCAAAAAATTCAAACAACCCATTTGAAAGTTAATTATGGTGCCAAAAGCCTGTCTTCAGGCGCCCTTTATTAAATCTGTGTTTTGCTTTATGATGGGAAAATACAGGGCCCTTGAGGCATTCTTTGCAAAGTAATTACTTCTAAAGGGAAAAACTTCAGCAACGTTGCAGTGACATGATTTGAATATCATACACATGCTTTTGCCCTACTTTGCTTTCCCTTTGACATTTTTATCATATATGAAAGAAAAATGGATTTATCAGACTAGTGGAAATAGACTTAGATTATCAGAAAAAATTGTTGATGGCAGTTTTTGTAGCATTGTGAGAAGTGATAAACCTCTATTTCCAGTGACACGAGGATATATCTGTAAAAAGTTGCTCTTCTCTATCGGGCTCAAGTGTGATCTGACCAAGATGCTGATATCTATGTACTGCCTGAAATTTTATGTAGATGAGAGAGGGATGTAAGTAAGGAATGTAATGGTTTGTAAGTAAGGAAGTAGGAATGTTATGGTTTGGAGAATCTGGTCAACAATCTTTCCTTCATGTGTGATAATTCTACCAAGGCAAGGGTTCTGTGGGTGATACAGAGGAGACCTCGAAAAAGAGTTAGCCAGTTAATTTGTCTTGTAGGAGTTCTACGATATAACTAGTGTCAACACTGACCAAGATTTCTTATGATAATCCCTAAACTCCTCGTGTTCTGTACCTGTCTCAGCCCATATACGAGATGTTTTCTCCAAAGTTTTCATTTAAAAAGTATAGTTCTGTTCCCAAAGCAACTGCTGAACCAAATCATCTTACCTAGCCAGTCTTGGGTGCCCCAAATCTCTGCCCTACATATAATCAGGAAACCAGGTAGGGGTGATGTATGCCCTTGCTTCAATACGGGCAGGAAGATTTAACTTAGGAACCGCAAACAACTTGTAAACAAATGAAACAAAGAGTAGGATTTCATGGACTGTGCTGGGATGGGTGGAGTCTGGAACTCCATGTGTAGGAAAGAGAGTGGGTAGGGGGTTTCTGCAAGAGGGAATGCAGTGAAAGAACTAAGGTGAAGCTCGGGAAATTCATGAAAACAGAGAGAGAGAGAGAGGGAGAGAGGGAGGGAGGTCACTGGGGCGAGTGAAGTGCTCCCTACTCAGTTAGGCAGTGCTCTAAGTTGAGCTTTGACCAAAGCAGCCGCATTTTGTATGATCAGGTGTGATATTTCTTCTACTATTAGTTACGACGTCTCTTCCCACGATGGGTAGCATCTTAAGGCCAGTGGCCAACTGGGGCACATGCGTAAATCTATCTATCTCTATACACACTTCAATGTATGATGCTGAGAATGAGCTGTGAAGTAGAAAATCCCTGCAGTGTTGCAGTTGCAAACATTAGGAGATGCCCTCCGCCACCCCAAGTGCTGAACTGTAATGGATGGTCAAAGAGCTGCCTGGTCTATGCCTGCTGTTTAGGCGCAGAAACATACAGGTGCAGATGGGAAATGTCCTCCAAGGTATTTTGTTAAGGGGAAAGTAAGTTGCAGGGCAACAGGTACAGTGGGAAGAGATGAGAGTGGATTATGAAGATGAGATTGAAGGAGGACTTTTACTTTTCTGGTTTAAACGTGTTACAAGCAGGACACTGTTTGGTATGGGTTTTAAATAAAGAAACATGCTGGGGAACCAGGTGACAGTGTGACATATACTATCCAGAGTTTTTCAGAGGAACCACTGGGTAGCAGCGCAAACAAAGACCAGATTTACAGATCAGGAAAGTAAGCCAGGATCTGCACGCTAAGGTCTAAGCAGCATGATTACCTGTGAAAACAGGAGACTCTGAATCCCATTTCAGTCTTCTAACACGACACCAAAATGTCCAGGATGCAATGTAACAGTCGCTTGCTACAGCAATAACCTGGAAACCACAGCTGGAAGGAGGGAAAGACGATCATCAGACACCAACACTGAGAGGGAATCATCAGACAAGAATTTTAAAGCACCAAACATAAAAATTCTTCTGCAAGCAATTATATTCTACCAACAAATTAAAAAATATATATATATATAAAATCTAAGCAAAAATCAGAAGGTATTTAAAAAGAACCAGATGTAAATTACAGAAATGAAAAACACAATAGTTGAAATAAAAGAAGGGAGGATGAACTGTTAATCAGACTTAACAAAAGCTGAAGACAATCATCAGCATTGGACTTGTTAGAGAAGAAAACCTAAAGACATTGCTCAAGTAAAGGGAGATGACAGACTATGGAATTTCAGTCTCTACAAAGGAAGAGAGAGCAGTGACAGTGACAACTGTGTAAAAATAAAGATTCTTTCTTAGAACTTTTAAAAGCAATGATAACAGCAATGTGTTGTGGTATTTATAACATGCAGAAGTAAAATTTACGGTAACAATAATCGAAGGCCGGAAGGACAGAAATGCCATGATATTTTGTGTGATCTTTTCTAGTACATGTAAGCGGTACACATCGCTTCAAGAAGGAAGGTTTACATTCAACCCTATAAATGATCACGCTGAATGGAAATGAGCTCAAGGCTTCCAACTAAAGGGCAGATACTGTCATCTTGCATAAAAAATTAAGATTCAATTATATACTTCCTAAAGAAACCCATGTGAAGTATGAAAGCATTAATAGGTTAAAAGTCAAAGGAAATACATAAACCCTGGTCATGTTAACAAAAGAAATATATAATGGATAAATCAATATCAAAGTAAGTTTTATGCCAAAGAAAATAATCTTGAATAAAGAAGGTCATTTCATAATGACATACAGGTTCTTTCCTCAGTAGCATATAACAATCCTCAAAATGTATACACTGAATTACAGGGCTTCACAATACTTGAAGGAAAAGCTTAAAGAACTACAGGGAGAGATAGACAAATCCACAAATATAGTGGAAGTTTTAATCCCCTTCCATCAATAATTGATAGAACAAGTGGACAGATGAGGAAAAATTTAAACAAACAAAAGGGCAGAAAGCACAGAGTCCACCAAATAGACCTCATCTACCTTTAGAAAAGAGTTACCCAACAAGAGCAGGATGTAGAGTTTATTCTGGGGAACTCAGCATTTGCCAACGTTGACTGTATCCTGGGCCCAAAGTATTTAAGTCATAAATAGGATGTTCTCGGACCACAGTAGAATCAATTTTGAAATCATGAACAGAAAGCCATCTGGAAAATCCCAAACCACTTGAAAATGAATAACACACTCCTATGAGTCAAAGAAAATATCAAAAAGGAAATAGATATTTGTTTTGAACTGAGTGCCTTTAAAAGCACACCATACACAAATGCGTGACATGCACAGAGAGCAGTTACTAGAGGGCAGCACCAAATTCCTGGATTTGAAAAGAAGAAAAATCTCAAATCAGTGCCCTCAGCTTCCAACATGAAAAGATGAAATAAAGGAACAAAGTAAGCAGGGGAAAAGTAATAAAGATCAAAGTGGAAGTCAATGAAATAGAAGACAGAAACAATACACAAAACAAATGAAACCAAAGCTGGTTCTCTGAAAATAACAGTAAAATTGGTAAACTTCTGGCAACAGTAATTACGACAGAAGACTCACTATGCTGATATTAGAAACAGAATGGCAATATCACTACAATTACTGCAGATGTTAAAAGCAAAATAAAGAAACACTAAAAAAAAAACCCAACTTTATGGCCCTACCTCATCAGGGAAAATTTAGTCTTTACAATGAAATACAATGCTAACTTTAGGTCCTTAGATACCCTTCATCATGTTGAAATGTTATATTACATACATATAATACTACATACATATAATACACAGTGTTTGCATATATATAGTATGGGTTCATTTGGACAATATTTTTTAAAGAATTTTGCAATTATGATTAGGAGAGATGTTTTTCTGTAGTTTTTTATTTTTTTCCCCTAACTATACTACATTGGTCTGTTTTTGGTATTAGGGTATGTTTAGCCTTATAGAATGAGATTTAAAATGTTCCTTTTTCTTTCAGTTTATGAGACAATTTCTGTAGAATTAGTATTTTTCTTAATCTCTTAAAAGTTTAGGGGACTTCCCTGGTGGCACAGTGGTTAAGAATCCACCCACCAATGCAGGGGACACGGGTTCGAGCCCTGGTCCGGGAAGATCCCACATGCCGCAGAGCAACTTAAGCCCATGCACCACAACTACTGAGCCTGTGCTTTAGAGCCTGCGAGCCACAACTACTGAGCCCACGTGCCACAACTACTGAGCCCACGTGCCACAACTACTGAGCCCACGTGCCACAACTACTGAAGCCCGCATGCCTAGAGCCCGTGCTCCGCAACAAGAGAAGCCACCGCAATGAGAAGCCCACGCACTGCAACGAACAGCAGCCCACGCTCACTGCAATTAGAGAAAGCCCGCACGCAGCAATGAAGACCCAATGCAGCCAAAATAAATAAATAAAATTTAAAAAAAAAGAAATTGATGTAAAGGAATAGCTATTTTTCTATGGACTTGTGTCTTTCCTTTAAAGGAATATGGACACATATTCTTTATAACAAACAGAATTCCATAGAAACTGCAAAAATTGGTAAGAATAATTTCATATAAGCATGTAATAAAGGAAAGATGTAATAATCACTTTATAATTACAATGCTATAAATGTTGCCACTTTTCCTTACAGATAGGAGATGAAGCTGAATTATTAAAAAAATACCTGGGTGTATGTATATTTGTATACATATGAATATATGTAACAGTTTATCATTTTCTCAAAACAAAGAAGAATACAAGCTGTATTTCTTTTCTGATTAATTAAATGATACTGTTACTGTGGAAAACTTGGAATATATAGGGTAAATATCAATGTAATTAAGAACACAGTAATCTACTTCTTTTTGTAATACTCTAACAGAAATATTTTTCCTGAATAGAATAAATATCTCTACTTGGAGCAAAACTACTGATCTTCACTAATATTTTGTTAAGTAATAATTTTGATTGAAATATGCTTGTTATCTTATTTGAAGTCACAATTTCTGATTTAAAAATACAGGTTTTAAAAAATTTCATGTTTTGATCTTTGAAAATAACTTCCTAGATTAGACTTCATCAAGGTCAATAATATATGTCAAGCAAAGAAAATAACATAAAATTTATTCTAAAAGTTAACCAAAATCAAATTTACATATTTTAACAGAGATCGTTTTTTGATTACATTTTAAGAGAAAAATAAAAGAGACATGTATATTGGAACTAGTCAAAGTTCTGAAAATGCAGTCTGATTAATGCTGACTTGTTCTGTCTTTTTCTTTTTTTCCCCCTTAAAGAAAAAATATATACTAGCAAGGTATGTCCTTGAGAATCCCTGACAATTCATCTGTATTCTGTTCACAAAAACTTTAAGATCTGCTTCCAAAACTGAAAGCCTGTCAACAGGTTATGATTGTAAAAAATAGAAAACAAATATTTTTCAGAAATGTCTCGGACTTCCCTGGGGGCACAGTGGTTAAGAATCTGCCTGCCAATGCAGGGGACATGGGTTCAAGCCCTGGTCTGGGAAGATCCCACATGCCGCGGAGCCACTAAGCCCGTGCGCCACAACTACTGAGCCTGCACTCTAGAGCCGGCGAGCCACAACTACTGAGCTCGTGTGCCACAACTACTGAAGCCCACGAGCCACAACTACTGAAGCCCATGTGCCTAGAGCCCCTGCTCTGCAACAAGAGAAGCCCCTGCAATGAGAAGCCCATGCACTGCAACGAAGAGTAGCCCCGGCTCGCCACAACTAGAGAAAGCCCTCATGCAGCAACAAAGACCCAGCACAGCCAAAAATAAATAAATAGGAGACATTAAAAAAAAAGTCTCAAAATACATTACTATGAATGTGTGTGTTCAGGTAGAGCATAACAGTCAAAATACCAAAAAAAAAAAAAAAGACAACCACCTTTTTAGGTGCCCATTTTATTGGGTTGGCCAAAAAGCTCATTTGGGTTTTTCTGTTAAGATGTTACGGAAAATATACGAAAAACAAAAATAAATTAAATCATGGTTGCAAAATATGTGCCTAAAATCAAAAGGAAAAGAAAAACGTAAACTAATTTCAATTTTACTTGAAATCAATTGCAGTCCCTAAATAATACTCATTTCCCTCCACTCTTTATCCTTAGAGGAGATGAAACGCTGAGATGAGTTAAAACCTTAGGGACTCAAACAGAACTTAAGGGGTTTTCTAACACATGTCCTTTACCCAGGACGATGGCAGCTGCCGTAGGGCTGCTGCGTGTAACCCAATCAAGGCTCACAGAAAGTCAAAAATAAAGCAAAATTCAAGACAGAGCTTAGTGAATGCTCAGATGCAATATATTTTATCAACCTTTCTGCATTTCATAAACAACCTAGACTATTTAAGCAATGTAGAAAAAGTAGACTCCACAGGGCAATTTGAGTAACACTCATTTCTATCAGTTGGGCTTATTAATATATATTTCCAAATAGTCCTAAAGTAATGTGAACCCCGTCAACACTCTCCTTTCTTCTCCCTTCTTCCTTCCCTTCCCTTGTTACGTGAATCAGGGTCATCAGTACCTATTCAGCTAAATACAAGTTGCCCAGAAGGGGCTTATTGATATGAGTCCTGGAGGGAAATTGAAGGGTGGGAAAGGTTTCCTTCTGACTCTGGTCTCATCCTCCCTTAATGATCACACACCATCCTTTGAGGGAGACCCAACAGTTCTGAAGAACTTGTGTGTGAACTGGAAAACAAGCATTTGTGTTCTAATTCTAGAGCAGGGTGTGGAGAGATTAGCAAGCAGGGTAAAGCTATAGATTTCAACCAGGCACTCGTGGCTGAAACAACAAAGTCCTCAACAGACAGGCAGCCCTGCCCTCAGACTATCTCCTGCATAATCTGGGGTCCACAGGAATCTTCCAGAACACTAGGACCAAGCAGGGTCACGGGACTCCAGAACGGAGGCAAAGGAGGGCTGCTAGATCAGATGAATGAAAGAGACCCTTGGAGTTGGCCACCATAATGGTACCCACGGCCAAGGTGCATCAGACAGAAAAGACGATGAACAGCACCAGCGAGAATCACGAATTAAGGAGAGTAGCAGAGCAAGTAGTTCCCAGATGGACGAAGGGTAATGCCAGTGACCAGAAGGGCCCAACGTGGCGCCCAGCGAACCCTCTCTCCCCTGCATCCAGGATTCCAAAGAAGTCCCTCCTCCACATCTTAGGGGGAGAAGCAGAGGCTACAAGGCTGAGAGTCTTGAGATTTCTTTCCGAGAAATTCTAACTAATAATAAGAAAAACTATGCAAATTATATAGTGGAACTAAGATGTTAAACTGTGTCAAAGAGGTAGTTGATTTTTTTTTTTTTCTATTAACTAGCAGGTTGGGACTTGAAGAAAGGACAGATGATTCCAGACTAAATAAATGTCATGTTCCCTGTCCATCCAAGTGGCAGCGTAAATGAAATTTTTGAGCATATTATTATATTCTGTAGCGGAGATTATACATCGAAGCATTCACTCAAACGGACAGCCAAACATCCATGAGAGGAACTGTCTCACCTTTGTCAATCTTTTTTATATGTTGATGTGGGAATTACTATTCAAACAAGGTAGCCGTGAATACTTGATTGTGGCAACGCGGGGAGAAAAGACCCCCAGAAGGTTGGACTTGGTGGGATCATTCCAATGTCACAGCTTTATTCAGAAGAGGTGACCTTCCCCATCAACTGGGAGTAGTCACCATGAAGTACGATAGTATCCTGAGTCCTCCTGGGCCTTTCCAACACTGCTTCTCATGACGCATGAGAAGTTTGTGTGACAACTAACTTCAATGCACAGAACCTTCGGTCCCACAGGGGATTCATTTGCTAAAGGATCTGTATCCGACAGGGCCAACTAATTAAATGGTTCCCGCTGGCATTGATGAAGCATCCTGTGTGGGCGTTGATAGTTTACTGGCAGAAAGAGAAGTAGCATCTAAATAAGAGAGAGGGAGTCTTGTTATTTCCATTAGCAAGTGACAGTGACCCCAGAAGAATCAAATTTTGCCATCGACAGCTTGAAGGCATTGAGTCTTCTTCTTCTCTCTTTCTCTCTCTCCCCTTCAATGTTGAACCACATTTTTAGAGACACTCAATACCATACTCTGAGAATCTGTAGGTTATGGAAGTTCACGAAGGGTACTTGAAGGAGACGGAAAACAAAATTGCATCTCCAAGAATAACTTTATTCCAAGACAAATAGTTCAAAATGTCATTCTTACACGAAACAGTCATATTATGATCGAAAGAAATGGATATGGATTTTACTGACACAAAGATAGGATGTCAAAGGGCTTTGCTTAAGGAGCGCAGCTTCGGGATACAGCTACTGGTTTTCCTTCCATTTTTTCCCCTTAATGTCTACTGTGCCCATAATTGTGAGTTGCATCTGCTTGTTCACAACTTATTGAGATAAAAACTGCACACTGTGAAATGTACAGATGGGAAACATGTGCTTAGATATTTTGATAATTCCATGAACTGGCCACCTTAGGATGGAGAGTATTTTCATCACTAGAAAAAATTCTCCCATGTTCCTTCCAGGATTGAAGACCATGGCTCTGTGCTGTATTACCACGGTTTGTTTTTTCTGCTTGGTGTTGAACTTCGTAGAAACCTAAATTCAACACACAAATGTGCACTGATTTGTATCTGATTTCTTTCAGTCAACCTAATGTCAATAAGAGCCACCCATACTATTCACACATCAGTATTTGATTTTTCTTTTTTTTTTTCCCCAGTGCGTAATATCCCATGGTATGAATACACTGCAATTTGCTTATTCATTCTCCTGGTGAGTTTTGTTGAGTTTTTTTTTTTTTCAATATGTTTTCTGCATCTCCTAAGTTGATTATATGGTTTCTCATCTTCATTCTGGTAATGGAATTACAGAGACAAACATGGATTCATTTTCACATGTTAAACCCAACTGACGTTTCTGGACACAAGGAACTTAGTCATGATGTTGTGTTCTTTTTGCGTATGGATGGATGTGATTTGTAAACTGGGCACCTGACTCAAGGAAATTCTCCCTGGGAACCTCGCTTTTAATTATTTCCAAGCAGCAGAGTACAGGTTAAACATAATCTAAAACTGACTTTACAAAAAGAAAGAAAGCACATATTAGACAATGAAATTGAGTGCGGAGGATGTAATTATGTTATGAAACTATCCTTCACTACAAGAGCTCATTGATGTGTCTTTAGCTCAAGTACCTGATATTTTCTTGGTAAACTTCTTAAGGGCTAAGGAATGAAATAAACAGCAGGAGACTTACCCTGAATCTTGAATTTAATGTGTGTCTACCCCTACGCCTCCAGTCCATCTCTTTGTGAATCCTTTCTCTGTCCCTTACAGATATCCATATAACTTGGGTCCAATATGCCAATTTGGGATAACATCTCCCCCATGATTTATAATTACAATCTTATTCTACTTTATAAAGTTATCCAACAGCCTGAGCTTACCAAGAGGTAAGCATATCGAGTCTACACTTCAGCTTTTTATTGGAAAGCTTTGTCCGAATATGTATTACTTGGTTCCTTCCCATTTCGAACAGGTCCTGCCTAGCAACGACTCCCCATTTTTAGAAATATTTTCTTTGCAAAATCTCTCTACAGCTTTGACATACAGACAACCCAGCACTTTTGCATCTAAGAGTCAAATGTATGCAGGATCTGTCAACTCCTCTCTTCTCTGTATTTTTTGAGTGTATTGCCAAGAATCCTTCACACACAGATGATGTCTCAAGTGGTGACATGAATAATGGTTAAGTTCTGTTGAATGTGAAAATACATGATTTTGGCAATAAATTCAACAGACTATTAATGCTTGGTCTATCTTCCCTCCCCTGCAACCTCTCTCTTTCACTCACACACACACACACACACACACACACTCACACACATAAATAATCCCCAAATTGACTAAACGGAGTGCAGAAGTACCATGATTGTACAGAACAGACCTGAAAAGAGAAACTCCCAGGAACATGGAACCAAGCTCTTATCTAACTTTCATATAATGAGGATTTAGAATGAAACACATTTCCAAAATCAAGAGAGAAGAGCCAGTTGCCCCTGGATGGGATGCACGATATTTCCTTATCCCCTTCTTTCTACACTGGATAGAATGTTTCATTTCGTTGAAGTCAAATGTTCTAAAGAGTGAGGTTGGCAGACTGAAGACGGTGATGACAAAGTTCAGGGTAGAGGCACTCCTGAGTCCCTGAGGGTGACACTCAAAATAATATTGCTGTTCTGTGGCTTCCCGGGCGGTCCAGTGGTTAAGACTCTGTGCTTCCACTGCAAGGGTCGTGGATTTGATCCCTAGTCGGGGAACTAAGATCCCACATGCCGTGCAGCGTGGCCAAAAAATAATAATAATAATAAATATTGCTGTTCTGTAAATTCTGTGGTCTCTTACATTATCACTACACATGAGTGAGGGCTGTGAATCTCATGTTAGAACATGAGTTATGATGCTCCAACTGTAAACACATGCATTTTAAATACCTACACTCATTCTAAAGTCACAGTGACTCAACTACATGTATTCAAAATGTCCAAGTGCCACCAGTAAGATCAACAGTATTTAAGGACTGATTCGTTGAAAGTTGGCTATTTCTGATCTATCTTTCAGGATAGCCATTATCTGCCCTCTTTTCTTCTAGATGTGTTTTCTCTTTGATAGGAAAAGAATTTAGGTGACACAAATATAGCTTAATTGGCTCCAAGAGACAAAGCAAATGTTAATCAAAAGGACAAAAACACTGAAGTAGATTTTGCATTTCATATTACATAGATCAAAGTCCAGTGCCTGTGAGGACACGAGGAGGGGGAAGGGTAAGCTGGGACGAAGTGAGAGAGTAGCACTGACATATATACACTACCAAATGTAAAATAGATAGCTAGTGGGAAGCAGCCGCATAGCACAGGGAGATCAGCTCTGTGCTTTGTGACCACCTAGAGGGGTGGGATAGGGAGGGTGGGAGGGAGGGAGACGCAAGAGGGAAGAGATATGGGGATATATGTATAGCTGATTCGCTTTGTTATACAGCAGAAACTAACACACCATTGTAAAGCAATTATACTCCAATAAAGATGTTAAAAAAAAAGGAAGAAAGAAATGCTTTATCACAGTGGTCTAGATGTCATTCGGGATGACATTGTGTTTAAAAGTATGGACATGAAGCCCATGAGTTAAAAAGATTTTCAGAAATTGGTCCTTTGAAGGTCAGAGTTTTAGGAAAACCTTAACCAACTTAATTTGTTTATATTGCCCTTTTAAAGTATATGCAAGAGTCTTATGTGGTAACTATATATTTAATTAAGTTGAAAAAAGCTCTTTCAGAAACTCAAATAATATGTGATAAAAGAGATTGTCTCATAGTTTAGTTGGCAGGATTTTTTTCTTTGTTCAGTTGTTTGTAAAACAGGATTGGTCATTAAAATTAATGATTACATTAGAGGCAATAAAATATACAAATTATAATTAAAGAAAAAAACCCCACAAAAGTCCACTGCCTGTTATGGTTTTCAAATTTTAAAATAGATTTAAATAGCTCTACAAAACCTAAAGTGTTAAGTCTAAATCTAACAAGCATGTCATTCTAAATAAAATAACAACAATAGCAATAGTAGGAAGAAAGAAGGAGGAGGAGAAGGAGGAAAAGGAGGAGAAGGAGGAAAAGGAGGAGAAGGAGGAAAAGGAGGAGAAGGAGGACAAGGAGGAGAAAGTTCTAGCATAATATCAGGGAAAACAACAGGAACTCAAGTGCATTCTGCCAGGTTTGACGTTTATGAGGATCTTTTATTATAAAGGATAAGAGAGGGAACTATGTTTGCACTCCATGGCTGGAGTAATACCCTTCAGCAGTTAAAGTTCATCTCTGTAATTAAATCAACAGGAGTAAGAATTGCCTCTTTGTGGAAAGGTCATACATCACTGCAAAAGGCGGAAATCTCAAGCTTATAGAAGAAACGCTAATTAATTGCCAAACCATTAGGTAGTTCTAACACTGCCAGCACACCTCAGAACTTAGAAAGATTCCGGGTAAGATTTTGAAGGAAACATTGACAGAACATAAGGGAACATTATTTATCAATGACAGCAGTTTTTCTTCTCTTTTCTTGCTTTAGAATTGATAGATTCTTACAAATCTAAGGATTCTCTTATCTTATTGGTTTTCAGGAGAAAATGCTTCTCAGAGACAGTCGTGTTGAAGAAGTCAGATAACATAGGGGAATGTACTCTTAAAATTTTAAAACGCAAGTAATAATTTGGTAAATTACATTAAGTTAATCAGTATGAATAACTATTAAGTGAAAACATTACAGAAAAAATAAAGTTTCGTGTTTACTATCGAAATCCTATATTCTTAATGTAAAATAGTTTATGGTGGGACTTCCCTGGTGGCGCAGTGGTTAAGAATCCACCTGCCAATGCAGGGGACACAGGTTTGAGCCCTGGTCCGGGAAGATCCCACATGCTACGGAGCAACGAAGCCCGTGCGCCACAACTAGTGAGCCTGCACTCTAGAGCCCACGAGCCACAGCTACTGAGCCCGTGAGCTACAACTACTGAGCCCACGCGGCACAACTACTGAAGCCCGTGCACCACAACTACTGAGCCTGCGCTCTAGAGCCCGCGAGCCACAACTACTGAGCCCACGTGCCACAGCTACTGAAGCCCATGCGCCTAGAGCCCGTGCTCCACAACAAAAGAAGCCACCGCAATGAGAAGCCCACGCACTGCAAGGAAGAGTAGCCCCCGCTCGCCGCAACTAGAGAAAGCCTGCGCACAGCAACGAAGACCCAACACAGCCATAGATAAATAAATAAATAAATAAATAAATAAATAAATAAATAAATAAATAAATAGCTTATGGTAATAAGTTGTCAATGCTACCTTTATTAGAAAATATTTCTGGTTATATATCTTTTAACCTATCGCCTAGGAAGGATGGAAAGAAAAAACATGGTTTTCATCCTGAGACAAAGTTCCAGAGCAAATTAGCCAAAGTGCTACAACTGTTTAGATGTTTCAAGGTCAGTTGAAGAAATGAAGGATGTCAGCATCAGGATACTACTAACATGAAATTATTTTAAAATGTGTATATCACTGTATGTTTTTAAAAAGAAAATATTTCTAAGTCAAGAATTAGGCACCTAACTATTGAATTAAAAAGAAAGCTCCTACAGATGATTTAGGAAAGGTAAGAATAAAACAAAACCCTTCTTCCTCAGAAATGGATAGAGTCTCAGCTAAATGCTACACAAACAGAATGACAGTGAATGGCCAACTGTTTCATATCTATATATTCATACATATATGAATATATATATATATATATATTTTGGTTTTTTTTACATGAAATACAGGACTAAATGGTTTTCCAAATTAGGTACTCAGAATGTGGATTCCAAATGCTGCACAGGAGTATTTGCCCTTACAGAACTAATATCCATGAAATTAAAGTGCTTATATTTTTATTTTCATTCCCAACCAAAGATTCACTCTTTTTCCACTGCACTGTAATGTCATAGTTTCTTTTTGTCAGTTATGTACTCACGACGAGGAATAAGCCAATTAAGTGATCTTTAGGACATTAATAAAAACAGTCTTCAGAATAACACAATTTTAACTCTGCTAATCTAAATTACTGAATTAAGTGGGAATAAAAAGTTAACTTAGTTTTTGGTGGCATTGTATTCAATCACGTGTGGCCCAGTTAAAGATGAACTTAGAATGCAATACAAGTTTACTGGGAAAGCAAAATATTTCTGGATGGCTTCCAAGCTCAACCTTCATGCTTGTTCACAGAACTCAGATCTGTCTTCACTTTTCCTTTTCCACTTAAATGACTACAATCCAACTATTAATTTCCTGGCAACACTGTGACCAAGCATTTCATTTCGTATTCATTGCCCACATCAGGGCAAAGTATTTTTTTAGATGCCTATGGCCAACTTCCCTGCCCCCTGATTTCTCGCCAATTTTCCAGGGATTTTGGAGGTATGTTTTTATTTGCCAACACAGTCTTTATTCAGTTAGAAGCAGTGAATCTTACAAAATAAAGAGCTTCTATACTAGCAACAAAGAATTACAATGTGTAATTTTAAAAAGACAGTTTGTATTAATTTTTCAAAAGACATACTTTAGTATCAAATATAGACCTTTTGTATGATATATACTTATGAATCAATACACATAACTTCACACACAGTGTATACGTGTGGGTATACCCGTATGTGCATATGTGTATATATGAGCATATGCATATATATCATATATATATGTGTATAAAACATAGCTAACACATGACAAAATAATTTAAGAAAAATAAGGCATTATACTATAAAATATTGAAAAAATTAAATATGCCAATAAATACACAATTGGCATGTGTAAGAAGACCCTCCGTCATGAACAACTTTATAAGCACCACATGGGTGCAATCAAATTTCCCACTGTTTTCTTTGTGAAGCTCAAAGGGAAATTTGTCTCAGGGAACACTGGCTCCTTCCTAGACACTGTGTACACGCCCTTGTGTTATTAAAAATGCCCAAATCTACATGTTTCTTCCTTTACTAGTTGAGGTGGATCCTGAAGCTTCTATAGAAGACCCACAGGCCAAGAACAGAAAACTACCTTCTGAGGAGGAACGAGATCAGAACTTGCCCTACTGTGTGCCAGGTGTCATAAAAGGTTCTAGTAATAAAGACTGTGGTAAGGAAACAGGGATTCAATACTGATTAATCACATGGGGAGATGAGGAGTGAATCCAAAAATCAATGCGATTCTTGTCTTTGCACAGTACAGGTATTTCAAAAACTGGTGTAAGATAATTCCAATCCCTGGAGGCTTGGGCACTGGACCCTTGTGCCTACAGGCTCTTGCTCATGGTGCTTTCTTCTCTGCAAGTGCGTTATGACTTTGGGCAAGTGCGTCAACCATCTGTCTTGCAATTGTTTTTGTGGGATTGTGTCGATGTCAGTCATGAATGGAGATTCTACCAGAGAACACATGCGTTTGTACCTGCCAGGTATGGGAGAACACACCAACTGCGGGATCGCTTTACAGTAATTTATATCTCAAAGTTCTAGAATCACAGTGCAAGTGTCTATTCTGGCGAGCCATGCACTGCCTGGTGATTCAGAGTTTTCTAGGGTACATCATCTTCTCCACTATTTGGGGCCGAGATTATAGATAAACAACTTACTTTGCTATCTTTGGGGAGATGATACATTTCCAATTCACCCTCCCCACACAGTGAAACCCTTTATAATCTCAAGTTTATGGGACTTTTGTATTAGGAACCCTTCATTGACTAAGCTTGGGATTTCATCATCTCTCCCTTGAACTTTCAACTGATGAAAAAAGCTCAGTTCTCCAGATCTGGGTACTGCACTTCAGTTGAATGCGAATGGAATGCTTAATTCTTGTGTTTCTACTTTAAAATACTTAGCATGATTCTTTTTTTTCTCTTTGAACCTGTGAGTTGAGAATTTGTTATTCATTCCACAATCTGTGTTTGTTTTCATCAGGTTGGTGTATCAAGCACCAAGGATTCTAATCAAGTCAATCTTTAAAAGTCAACAGAACGAAATTAAGATGTGACCCACAATCTGGTTGCATTGAAACAATTGCCATTTACTCTACCACCTTCTAAATGTAACCATTTGTAACAGCATTATTGAGGTATCATTGCTATAGAAAGAACTGCACACGTGTAATGTGTACAATTCAGTGAGTTTGGACATAGACGCCTGTGATACCATCGCCACCATCCAGGTAACAGACACATCTAACACATTGCAAAGTTTTCTTGTGTCCCTTTGGTTTAGTTTTGCGGTAAGAACCCTCCCCATGAGATGTACATTCGTAAGAAATGCTGATGTACACACCATCATCTTGTTAACTAGAGGTGTGTGCTGTACCCAAGATCCGTGGGACGTATTCATCCAGCGTAACTGAAGCTTTGCACCCTTTGAACAACCACTCCTCATGCCCGCAGCCCCCAGACACGGGCAACCCCTACCGGACTCTCTGCTTCTGTGGGTGACCCTTTTAGAGTCCACGTATAAAGGAGATCGTGCGGTACGTGTGCTTCTCTTATCAGCTTATTTCACTGGGCATAATGTCTTCCAGCATCATTCATGTTGTCACACATGGCAGGAGTTCCTTCTGTTTTGAGGCTGGATAGCATTTAAAATGTGTAATCAGTGTGAGTGTGTGTATGCACACACGCTGGTCATTTGCCTCTTTGCTCTGAGAGCCATTCTCACCCTCAGCTTGCTCTGTCTGCAGGCGCCAGGCTCTCCTGCCAACTGGCATCTTATTGTCACCAACAGGAGGCTGAGGTAGGGCACGGGAAGGACAAAGGAGGTGAGAACCCAGATACTGCTTTGCATCTGCTCTTCAAGAAGCTATGCCATCTGCAGCTCTGTCCCCTGCACAGTCCCAACGCCTGCCACTTAGGTCCAGTACCCAGACTCCCTCGGGCGGCTCATGCCTGGAAAGGCTCCCCATCCCCAGTGGAGCTTTCCAGCTCTCTCAATACATTGGCAAACAGCTTCCGACATGTAATTCTCCTCTTCAGCTAGCTGGTGTAGGTCGTGTTTTTCTGACTGGGTCATGAATGACATACTCTGTACTCTGAATTGCTATTTTAATTCATGCAACTTTACAGAGTTGCTCGGCCACTGGTAGAAATTCCTATTAGCCCTGGAATTAATTAGGCATGTAATGAAAAGGACCCATGGTATTCTGAGATTCTTCACCTCTTACCCATGATAACCATTTGTCCAGATCAATGACCTGTCAGTTTAGTAATTTCCCAGAGACAGTAGATCCTTTTGTGTAAATAATGAGCAACGTTAATATCACAAACTTACAACATCTGTATGTCTAGAACCCTTTCTCCCTAGATTCAAGTCTCCACGCAACCAAACAAAAAAATTACGGTGACTTAAAAGCAATCCGTTTTCATTAAAAAATGTGTATTACTGGCAGTTTGAGAACTACGAATTTTATTTAGGTGATCTTTTAACATGAGGGCTACTGTATTGCCAAATATTAAATAATTTTTTAAAACGTCCTAATTTTCTAGTTAATTCGTCATTTGAAAGATGGATTCAACTCATATCTTAAGAACTGAAGTTTGATTAGATAATGAAAGTCAATTTCCCAACAACTAGGAGTTAATATCCTTAAGGAATTTATGCCAATATACAAAACAGAGTAGAATTTCAGGATGCCAAGTCCTCTCTGCATGAACATTGCTACTTGTTTGTCAGTGAGAAAAGTAATCACATCTTTCTCTTTAGAGCTTCATAGATATTCAAGGGATACTCCCAACTCCCTCTCACTTTGTTTTCTCTCTGTAGATGTCAGCAATGCTGATTTTATGTCACAGAACTTATCTCACTGCCTTGTACGTATATCTTTTCTAATAATTCCACACCAGTAAAAACCCTAGACCACAACGGGGAAGTCGCATTGTTTAGTTTTTACACATGAATTCCATGAATTCTTCCAAAACGTGTATTTTGAATACACGTAACTGGCGTCACTGTCAGAGAGTTCTATTTTAAATGTTTAAGTGTTGAGGAATTCGTTTTGGTTCTGCAACTCCAGCGTGGTATTTAACACTATCATAAAAAAACAAATCGCAACATAAATTTAGAGGATTGTGTTTCGTATACACGTCTCCGTCACATGCCTTATGGTTTACACATGAATAGCATTAAAGTCGTTTGCAATATATTTGCCTATGGATTTTATGTCCCTCACGAGCTTGCAAAATATTTGTGAGCACATCAAATCTTAGTCACCTCTATGGAGCAAGAAAACTTGGCATCTAACCTTGTTCCATCCAAAGTTTCAGAGAGGAGCCCTGATGAGCGTATGCAAAGAAGAGAGAAATCTGGAAAATGAAGTATTCTGAGGGGAGAACCCAGAAAGCTCATTCAGAAGAAATGAATCAGTTTGGAAAAAAGCAAATGTAACAGGTGTTGGTAGGTACTGCTGAAATTATTTCCCAACTCTGGCCATTCCTCAAAAATGTAAGGAAAAAAAGAAAACTTAAGTCATGAAAATCTTGGGGATTATATGACATGTATCAGGCAGAACTGCTCTGCTGATGATTTACAAGAACTTGACAGAGAGAGAGAAGATGGTCTTCAGGACTGAGTTAGACTACCTTGGTTCCAAGAAAAAAAGGTACTATTTCAGATGACCTAATACTCTTAAAATATGAACATGTACTCCCATACGCTAAAACACTGGCTTTTGTAAGATAACACAATTTTGGATTTTATCTGACATTTCTGGATAGTCCTTCTTGGACCCCACTGTAGGATGCTCTCCCTTTGCCAGATCTTAAACTTTCATTTTTTTCCTAGAACTGGTTTCTTTAAACCCAGTCTCACTGGGCAGTTCAATTCAATCCTTTCAAGTATCATCTAAAAATGGACAACTTTCCTTTCTGGAAGTCTTATGTGCTACACACCAGACACATAACTCTCTCCTTAAATCTATTATCTAGAATACTTAATAGATCTGTATCTTGCAGAGACAGCAAAAAGCTGGTCTGACAATGTCTCTCTTAATAAGTGATTCTACCCCATGGATATTTATTGTTATAAGTGATACGTTAGATTGGTTTCGCCACATTTTTTTGCTTTCAAGGGTTTGTCTTTGTTTCAATGAAGTATGTTTTTTCTTCTGAGTTGTGTGTACTAAACTCTTTTATCTCTTCTGTCCCTCCTTCCCTTTAGACCAGTGGTCCCCATCCTTTTTGGCACCAGGGACCGGTTTTGTGGAAGACAGTTTTTCCATGGACTGGTGAGGGGGGATGGTTTCAAGATGATTCAAGCATATTACATTTATTGTGCACTTTATTTGTATTATTATTACATAGTAATAGATAATGAAATAACTATATAAGTCACCGTAATGCAGAATCAGTGGGAGCCCTGAGCTTGTTTTCACTTGCCACTCACTGAGAGGGTTTTGAGATGAGTCTGCAAGCTATTGATTTATTATGGTCTCTGTGCAGTCAAACCTCTCTGCTAATGATAATCTGTATTTGCAGACGCTCCCCAGCGCTAGTATCACTGCCTCAGCTCCACCTCAGACCATCAGGTATTAGATTCTCCTATAGGGAGCGCGCCACCTAGATCCCTCTCGTGGGCAGGTCACAGTAGGGTTTGTGCTCCTATGTTATATCCTTATGCTCTCTATCTGGCTCTCTTTCCTCTTTTCTGTTTTCTTCGTTTAATTTTATTTGCTTTGTTAAATTATCAGGTTGAGTCTCTTTCAGCTCACTTAGTAGTTACTTAGTTTACAGATTCAAAATTGTACTCAATTTGTTGAAATGAAAAATAAAATAGCATCTCTTTCCTACTTATTATGAAGAATAAAGAAATTAACTTTGGTTATTGGAAAGTCTCATTTTAAACACTTTTCCCATAAGTCTGCTTATTTTTTTACATTATGTTATTTTTCTTTGGAGATAAAACAAATAAATCCCTTACTATATAGCTATGGCCTATAATAATTTAGTTTTAGGAAGCACTTCTATTATTTTATAATTGTAACATTTACTGACTGTGATATTAGTGTATTACCAAGGTACACCAATATATAGGTACCTCAAATTATTTAGGTTTTCAGGAAAAATAAACTGAAGACTTGCTTAAATGAGATTATGATAAGATCAAAATATGGCCAATAACAATTTATAAAACAGAATCATTACATATAACTAATTTTTACAAAAAGTATCTGGGTAAATATATTATGTGAGCTTTTACTTCTATAATAATTCACACTAAGTATTTTTAAAAAGAGAAAAATATTGAAGTACAATTTTCACTTGTTTCTTATAAACTACTAGCCAAGGCCATTAAGCAAACTTATATTTGAATCATTTTTCTTTGTGACTTACAGGTTCACTCAGAAAACAAAGAAAGAAATAACACATTATGTGTATATATATGCATACATATTTGTTAAAAAGCCAAAACACTTAAAGTATAAGGAATAAAATGTCTCTTTTAGAAATCTAAAGTTTTCTTGTTTACATATATATAAGCCCTTATTAATCTCTATAAGCCAATCAGAATAGGTGCTCAATCAAATTTTAAGGAAACCTATAATCTAATTCATCAGTTACCTTCTAAATTATTCAAAGTATAGCATCCTTTTTCTCAAAAAATATTTCAAGGTAGCAAAGTGGAAACTTTCTATCAAATTCCAAGGAAAGCTAGGATAACTCATTTTGATAAAACAGCAGATATCTATTAGAAAGGTTAATCAGTTAAAGAAACAAATACACATAATTCAGCACCAATAAAAGTTCCTTTATGATTACTTTCTAAAGCTGCCATGTCATTCTCTTCACCATTATAATAATGGCATTTATTTTCATGAGTTTTTATAAAGGGCTTAATGAACTTAAGATTTGAGGAATTATAAATATTGGTTTAATTGGCTATTAGAGACCCCTATTTTGAAAATTGTAATTTGAAAATTGTAATTGTATGTAATTTCTAAAGACATATGTTTCTCTTCTCTGATTTCTTTGGCCTCATTTCAAAAGTCTTGGCATGATCTTCATTTATAATTACTGAATTGTTTACATTACTCACTGTCCTTGTCAAAGATCATTCCACCCCTGGGTATATATCCAAAAAAACCAAAAACACTATTTTGAAAAGATACATATACCCCCTATGTTCATAGCAGCACTATTTACAATAGCCAGGACATGGAAGCAACCTAAGTGCCCATCACAAGGTGAATGGATAAAGAAGATGTGGTACATATATACAATGGAATATTACTCGGCCAAGAAAAAGAATGAAATAATGACATTTGCAGCACCATGGATGGACTTGGAGGGCATTATGCTTAGTGAAATAAGTCAGGCAGAGAAAGACAAATACTGTATGATATGACTCATATGTGGAATCTAAAAATCACAACAAACTAATGAATATAACAAAAAAGAAGCAGAATCATAGATACAGAGAACAACCTAGTGGTTACCAGGGGGGAGAGGGGAGGGGAGGAGGGGTAATATAGGGGTAGGGGATTAAGAGGTACAAACCATTAGGTATAAAATAAGCTACAAGGATATACTGTACAACCCAGGGAATATAGCCAGTATTTTATAATAACTATAAATGAAGTATAACCTTTAAAGATTGTGAAACACTATACTATATACATGTAACTTATATAATACCGTACAGCAACTATACTTCAATTAAAATAAATAAAAATAATAGCTTGGTGGTGTTGGACTGAAAACCAAACAACAAAAAGATCATTCACTGAGTGTTCAATTTAGTTTTTCTTCTGTTCTAAGGACCTCCCTGCCATGTGTAGGAACAGTTTTTTAGGGCGTAAAGGTTCTTCTGGATTGATCACAAATCAAGATCATTCTATTTTGTAGACATTGATAATAATTAACACCACAATGCGTAAACGTGAAAACGAAGGCTTGCAGGGGAGCAGCAAGCTCTGAGGCTTTTAGGGTTAGAGAGACTTACGTTGGTGCGTGAGTGTGAATGCAGACGTGGGGTTTCTTCATTCTGCACATTTCATCCTTGCTGACTGCACTAATGTACCCCTGATGCCTGAAAGCAGTGCACCCCGTGAGCAATAGTAATTCTAGGGACTCTATTCTGTGAAGACACCCAAGCATGTTGTTGCTCAACATCCTCACTGCTGAGAAGTGTCTTGCTTGGAATTAAATACACAACAGGGATTCAAAGGGGGGTGTGTGTCAGTGTTTCTAAATGGTTAGGGTTGTACACAATGCTTGCGGTTATTGTTATTGAATGCGCTCCATAAGCATAATATTTTTCAAAATTTTGATGGCTCTGAGTTAAACTTTACAATCAACAACGAGAAGCTGGAGGTCGTCGTGGATAAAAGTGCTTGCCTATGTCAACCTCTATCTCATGGGTCCTTGTTCTCGGTCTTGGACTAGACCTTGTCTGAAAGGCTGAGTCTCTAAAGAGGAAACTGAGTGACTCTGTGACCTCATGGGTCAGGCGTGGTGCCATCTACTGAGACATATGATGAGTGAATAAACGGTAAAAATGGGGTCATTTGGATAAAAAAGAGAAATAGATGTGTGGTCCTAGGAAGAGAAAAGGAAGAAGGGAGCACTTGCTTGAACACAGGACGAAATGTGTGCCAGAAATGGTGATGAATAACGGCATGGTTTTGTTTTCTTCATTTGTTTTGTTTTTAGTATGAAGATGCCTGTTTTATTATTTTTTTATTAAGGTATAATTGATTTATAATGTTTCAGGTGTACAGCAAAGTGATTCCATTATATATACACATATATATTCTTTTTCAGATCCTTTTCCATTATAGGTTATTACAAGATATTGAAAATAGTTCCCTGTGCTCTACAGTAGGTCCCTGTGCTCTACAGTAGGTCCTTCAGTAACTATTTTTTTTTTTTTTTTTTTTTTTTTCTCGTGAAAATTGTTTATTTTTAATAACAAAGACGGGAAGGAATTACACTGAAGTATTTAATCTCCATTTAATGCAATTATAGGTATTTTATATATAGGAGTGTGTATCTGCTAACCCCAAAATCCTAATTTATCCCTCCCCCATCATCCCCTTTGGTAACCATAAGTTTGTTTTTATGCCTGTGAGTCTGTTTCTGTTTTGTAAATAAGTTCATTTGTATCATTTTTTCTCAGATTCCACATAGAAGAGATATCACATTATACTTTTCTTTCTCTGTCTGACTTACTTCACTTAGTACAACAATCTCTAGCACCATCCATGTTGCTGCAAATGGCATTGCTTCATTCTTTTTGATGGCTGCGTAATATTCCATTGTATATACGTACCACATCTTCTTTATCCATTCATCTGTCGATGGATATTTAGGTTGCTTCTGTGTCCTGGCTATTGTAAATAGTGCTATAATGAACATTGGGGGTAAATGTATCTTTTTGAATCATGGTTTTCTCTGGATATATGCCCAGGAGCAGGATTGCTGGATCATATGGTAGCTCTATTTTTAGTTTCTTAAGGAATCTCCATAATGTTTTCCACAGTGGCTGCACCAACTTACATTCCCACCAACAGTGTAGGAGGGTTCCCTTTTCTCCACACCCTCTCCAGCATTTATTTTTTGTAGACTTTTTAATAATGGCCATCCTGACTAGTGTGAGGTGGTACCTCACTGTAGTTTTGATTTGCATTTCTCTAATAATTAGTGATGTTGAGCATCTTTTCATGTGCCTGTTGGCCATCTGTGTGTCTTCTTTGGAGAAATGTCTATTTAAGTCTTCTGCCCATTTTTTTGATTGAGTTGTTTGTTTTCTGGTTACTGAGTTATATGAGCTGTTTCTATATTTTGGAAATTAATCCCTTGTTGGTCACATCATTTGCAAATATTTTCTCCCAGTACATAAGTTATCTTTATTTTGTTTACAGTTTCCTTTGCTGTGCAAAAGCTTATAAGTTTGATTAGGTCCCATTTGTTCATTTTTGTTTTTAAGGAAATGTGCTTTTCAATCTTCCATAACTACCTTTAAGTTCATGAACTCCCTCTATTTCCTTTCATTACAACTGTCATCCTGAATGTTACTCACTTTAATTAATGCTCCACACACTGAAAAGAATTCCAGGATCCCTAATCTCTCAAAGTATAAAGTCTCCAGGTTTGCATTCATGACAAGTAAATGAACAGCTGGCTCTAGTGGGATGAAAGGCCCAGGAGGAGTGAATTGTAATAATAGCCTTACCTTTTGTGACTCTCTGAAAGTAGCATATTCAAGATATGTGGAAAATATGATCAGACTACACATGAATCCAAACTGGATTCTCCAATAGTCAATATTGCTCAAAGACCTTTTGGAATTTTTAAAAATTAGTTGCAGTTTTTTGGTTTTTTTTCCAGCAGAGAAGATCATTTTGGAGATAGCGAAAAAAGAAAACCATGTGACTTCCCTGGTGGCACAGTGGTTAAGAATCCGCCTTCCAATGCAGGGGATACAGGTTCGAGCCCTGGTCCGGGAAGATCACACATGTCGCAGAGCAACTAAGCCTGTGCACCACAACTACTGAGCCTGCACTCAAGAGCCCATGAGCCACAGCTACTGAAGCCCATGCACCTAGAGTCCACGCTCTGCAACAAGAGAAGCCACCGCAACGAGAAGCCCGTGCACCACAATGAAGAGTAGCCCCCGCTCGCCGCAACTAGACAAAGGTCATGCAGAGCAACAAAGACCCAACGCAGCCAAAAATTAATTAAAAAACAAAACATTTTCAAGCTCCAAGCCCTGGTAAATTTATCTAGTATACGTGCATTAATTTTGTTTCACTTATGGACAAAAGAAGGGAATCAAAATGAGGAGTTCTTCATTGGAGTGCAGGGAGGGCGTGCACACACACACACACACACACACACAATTAAACAGCTTGGATCACCAAAGACAGAGATATTTAAGCTCATCTCTGGAGCAACCCCAAAGCAGAAGTATCACTTCCACTGAAGGTTTTGAGTTTATTTTTTTTCTTACATTTTCAAGAAACCTTGAGGATGTGCTTGCCTGGCTTCACTTTCTGCTCTAGAGAGGTTCTCACCTCTGAGAATAAGGCTATTTAAATGTTCAAGATTCTCAGCAAGTTGCAATTGTTTGGATGCAGTGACTTTAAAGTTTACAAAAGGAGGAAATGTGAAAAAGTCTTTTGTTAACTTGTGTCAACGACACCAACTTGAAAGCTGGTAACTCTGTTTTGTTTCCTGAACACAAAGTCCTGGGCTCCATGGTGTTCTTTAGGTCAAGATGAGAGTCGTCTTAACTTCAAATATTTCCCTCTCCTTCCTTTTCTTCTCAGAGATTCAAATGTTTGGTCCTCACTCCCCTTTCACCTTCTCATGATTTATTCATTCTTTTGGATGTGGATCTTTTATACTGTCCACACCTCCATCACCCACTGTATAATTTCCTCATTGGAAAA
The DNA here is from genome assembly GCF_009873245.2 of Balaenoptera musculus. NCBI lineage: Eukaryota > Metazoa > Chordata > Mammalia > Artiodactyla > Balaenopteridae > Balaenoptera > Balaenoptera musculus. The sequence continues at coordinate 3,414,877 of NC_045806.1, read as the reverse complement.
CAGTATGGAGGCTCCTCAAAAAAATTAAAAATAGAACTACTGGGACTTCCCTGGTGGTCCAGTGGTAAAGAATCCACCTTCCAATGCAGGGGATGCAGGTTCAGTCCCTGGTCAGGGAACTAAAATCCTACATGCCACAGGGCAACTAAGCCCGTGCACCACAGCTATTGAGCTCACGCACCTCAACGAGAGAGCCTGCAAGCTGCAAAGCACAGAGCCCACGTGCCACAACTAGAGAGAAGCCTGCATGCCGGAACTAGAGAGAAACCTGAGCAGATCGCATGCCATAATGAAAAGATCCCACATGTCTCAACAAAGATCCTGTGTGCCACAACTAAGACCTGACACCGCCAAAATAGAAAAAAGGGAAAAATAAATAAATATAAAAGAAATAGAACTACCAAATAACACAGCAGTTTACTTCTGGGTATTTATCTGAAGGAAACAAAATTATCATGTCCAAGAGATATCTGCATCCCTATGTTCATCGCAGCACTGCTCACAATAGCCAAGACGTGGAAACAACCTACGTTTCCACCTACAGATGAATGGATAAAGAAAAAATTGGAATATTATTCAACCATTGAAACTAAGTGAATCTTGCCATTTGTGACAACATGGATTTACCTTGAGGGTCTTATGCTAAAGTGACATAAGTTAGAGAGAGACAAATACTGTAGGGTCACACTTACATATGGAATCAAAAAGCAAACAAACAAACTCATGGAAAAAGAAATCAGATTTGTGGTTAGCAGAGACAGGGTGGGTGGTTGGCGAATTGGAGAAAGGTGGTGAAAAGATACAAATTTTCAGTTATAAGACAAATAAGCAACGGAGAAATAATGTACAACATGATGACTATAACAAAGCTGTATGGCCTATTTGAGAGTTGCTAAGAGTAAATCCTAAAAGTTCTCATCACAAGGAAAAAAACATTTTTTTCTTTTTCTTATATCTCTGTGAGATGATGGATGTTAATGAAACTTATTGCAGTAATTTTTTCACAATATGTGTATCATTACACTGTACACCCTAAACTTGTACAGTACTGTATGTCAGTTATATCTCAATAAAACTGGAAGAAAAAAAAATCATGCCATGTCCTGTAGCTTTGTTATTATCATACAGATAATATAACTAAAAATTCCAAGTTCTCTCTTACACTGAGAGTACATATGCTGCATCTGATTTTTCCTATTTGTTTGTTTTTAAATTTTCAAGTGACTGAGAAAAATCTTTTACTTGCTGGTTAAAAATAAAGACGGTGGAAGTGGGATAAAAAAGCATATGCAGGAGCATGTCTGCAAACATATATCATCTAAACTGTGCTTTCAAATCCTCACATAAGCAGGAACATTCAAACATTTAACATTTCAAGTTGTAGAAAATTTATGGCATGAAACCAAAACAAACAAGTCAAAAATTGAAGGTTGGCTAAACACAATAATTATGTACATTTTATATTGCATAATGCCAACCATTAATCTTTTATAAGCTTTGATAAAGGAAGTGAAATAATTCACAAAACTATTCAAATATAGAGAACACATTGTAATTCATTCTGATGTTGAAAGCAAAGATGTCTGCATCTAATCTGTCCTACCACAACTATATTCTGTAACATGGACATGAAATAGTTTGATGTTCTATCCAACCTACAGGAAGAAGTCCATAGACTTACCTATGGCTGGGGACATTTTTAAGTCACTTTCACAATTAGTGATTCCTCAAATATGTTTTGTTTCTAGATTTTTGGTCGTGGCACTCTTTGCCTTCCCTCTGTGACCAACTTTTCTGTAAATAGATTCACCCAGTTGTAAACACAAAGGTACATGTATGTCTGAGAGAGAGAGAGAGAGAATTAAAGAGAAATGAGTGATGAAATAAAAGTTGTTAGAAATCCATGGGTATGTTTACAGCTGAGAACATTTGTGCACAATGTCTTTCTCTTTATCGAATCCAATTAGCTCAGGATTCAAAATGTGTAACTTAATTACTGAATTTTCCAGTGGAGAAGTAAGCTTAAAGTATTTATGATCAAAATTTAAATGAATTGAAAATACACTTGAGGGGACTTCTCTGGTGGTCCAGTGGATAAGACTCTGAGCTCCCAATGCAGGGGGCCCGGGTTCAATCCCTGGTCGGGGAACCAGATCCCGCATGCATACTGCAACTAAGAGCCTGCATGCCGCAACTAAGAAGCCCATATGCTGCAACTAAAGATCCCACATGCTGCAACTAAGACCCAGTGGAGCCAAAATAAATAAATAAATATTTTTTAAAAAAGAAAGAAAATACACCTGAGTCCAAAAAATAATATAATCATGTCAATAACTTCTGATCAGTATAATGGATTGAGATGATAGGGAGTATTCTGTTCTCATTTCAAACACAAACAAATACTGAAAAAAATATAACAAAATATATAGGTCATCAACTCAATATCAAGGAAGGAAATTCTGTAGTTGCTAGACATTCCGACAACTCCAAGACAGACCTGTAAGAGTGTGCTGAAGCCAAGAGACCCATGGAAGAAATGGACAATTATTAGGTGTTAACAGGTAGAAGCTGAGACCTCACCACTACATGCAGAGTGAGTATAGGCAACCTGTCCCATGAGCGTGGGGATTTTAAAATTCTTATTTGTTATTAGCACTGTTATTTTGCATTAAGCCTTGAGGTGTGAGAATTTTCTCTATTGATCAACCATAAGAAGACAGAAATTTTCAAAGACGTCTATTTGAAAGTATCTGAGAGGTACCAAGATGGTGAGGATTTGAGTGACCAGTAGAGGTTAACTCATCCTCTGACACAATTCAACCCTCAAGGTATTAATGACTCATCGGTGCCATTGAAATAAGCATTGCCTGAGTCTGAGGACCAGAGGATAGCCAGTGACATTTACTGTGTAGCTGGAGGACAAAAATTGGACAGGAGAACCTGCCTTGGAGCAGGGATCTGGTAAAAAAAAAAAAAAAAAGCTTTATTCTGGGACCCTGATGAGCTATATCATAAGATTAGTGATGAACCAGAAATAGATTAAAAAATGGGTCTTGGTAAGGAATGAAAACTAGCCTTAAATCTGTCCATACGATGCAATTAGATCAAGCAAAAATAAACCCTCTTTGAAGGAAGATCACACCATCCCAAGGCAAATTTTGTTTCTGAAAATTATTTTACACAATGCCAACAGTAAAACAATGTACCAGAGATACAAGGAAACACTAACAAATGGCTGAAAACCAAGATAAATGTGGAGAGACAAAAACAAAAAACAAAAAACTGCAACCAATCCAGGTATTATACATATCAGAATAGGAGTTTTAAATACCTGTGATTACCACCTTCACTAAGGTCAATATCACCAGTAATAATACATATCAACATGATGAATCCCGTGATAGGACAGGCTGAAGATATAGCATCATTTCTGGAGTATTTTTGCCCAAAATGCATACCTGCAGTCTGTACAATCATAAGAAAACAACAGACAAACCAAAATTGAGGGAGATTTGACAAAATAACTGATCGATATTACTCAAAATGGTTAAGGTCATAAAAAATAAGGAAAGACTGAAGATTATTACAGACTATAGGAGATTGAAAAGAAATAAAAATTAAATGCATTTTGGGATCTTGGTTAGGAGTCTGGAATAGAAAAAGGACATCAGTGGAAAAATTGGTGAAATACAAATACATTTTGTAATTTAGTTAATAGTGTTGTATAAGGTTAATTTCTTGTTCTTGATAATTGTACTAAAGTTACATAACAAATTAAGGGAAGTGGGATGAGAGAGAGATGGAAACTCTACATTTTGTAACTTTTCTTTTTTGTATTTCTGTAAAGCTAAAATTGGTTTATAATTGAAAATTTTAAAATAAAAAGCCTAACACCTTGGTCAAAAAAGTAAATATGACAGAGTATATCAAAAAAAATCTGTGATTAGTATGTTCAAAAACTCAGATGGTTAGTAATATCAACAGAGCAAAGGAAAACATAAAATATGGGTTAGAAATTCTAGAACTGAAAACAAAACTAATGAATAAAATTGACAGGACATCAGTTACAGTAGAAGACAGAATTAATTAGTGGAAAGAAGCATTGAAAGACAAAAGAAAGGAAACTTGAGGGAAAAAGAATGACATACAAGACACAGAAAAGTGATGCCACACACATGCAACTGGAGGTCCAGGATGGAAGAGAAAGAAGAGGGGAGAATCAATATTTGAAAAGATAATCTCTAAGAACTTATCCACACTGTTTCCTGGAATTAAGTCCAAGTCCAGGAAGCCATATGAACCCCAGGAAAGTTCAATATAAACAAAAAAACACACAATTAAAAACAGGTTTAAAAAAAAGACAAAGAACACCTAAAAGATATCGCAGTGACAAATGACACCTTTAAAAGAAAATAATGACTTACATTAATTTATCCATAAGACTGTGAATTTTTGACTCAAAGATAGGAAGAAGAAAATGAAAAATATCTATAGATAAGTAACGCATGATGGAGTTTGGACCACAGATCCTAAGGAAAGCATGTGATGGCATAAATAGTAGAGGAGATTTGGGTACCTCCACAGAAACAAACAAACAAAAACAAAACACTTCATCTCACACCAAAAAAAAAAATTGATCTGAATATCTTTTAACATTTTATAACTTTTATGTTCAGTTGTAATGTCCTTTCTTTTTTTTTATTTTTATTTTATATTGGAGAATAGTTGATTTACAGTGTCAGTTTCAGGTGTACAGCAAAGTGATTCAGTTGTACATAGACAAGTATCTATTCTTTTTCAAATTCTTTTCCCATTTAGGTTATTATAGAATATTAAGCAGAGTTCCCTGTGCTCTACAGTAGGTCCTTGTGGGTTATCAATTTTAAACACAGTAGTGATCTGAATTTTATATGTACACAGGAAAGCTTAACAATGATTACTTGGATGATATATTCTTGAACAAGGATGATATTTTCTTGAAAAAGGATTAAAGTTTTTTTTTTTTTTAAGGAACACACTCAAGAAAGCTTTTTGCTATTCAAATGAGTAAGTTCATCAGGCGAGATGAAAAAAAAGTTATAGACATCTGCTGTATAACATGGTGCTTGTAGTTAAGAATACTGAACTTAAAATTTTGTGAAGAGGGTAGATCTCATGTTATTTGTTTTATTTTGTTGTTTGTTTTTTTAACACACAACTTTACAGAAAAGGAAAGGAGTGATAAACTGAACCACTACTTTCAACATTTAAAATGTTTGATTTTCCTCTAATTCGAAAAGATACATGCATCCCTGTGTTCCAAGCAGCACTATTTACAATAGAAAAGACATGGAAGGAACCTAAATGTCCATCAACCGATGAATGGATAAGGAAGATGTGGTACATATATACAATGGAATATTACTCAGCCTTAAAAAAGAACGAAAATAATGCCATTTGCAGTCACATGGATGGACCTGGAGATGATCATACTAAGTGAGTCAGACAGAGAAAGACAAATATCATATGATATCACTTATAAGTGGAATCAAAAAAATTATACAAATGAACTTATTTACAAAACAGAAACAGACTCACAGACACAGAAAACAAACTTATCGTTACCAAAGGGGAATGGGGGAGGGATAAATTAGCAGTTTGGAATAAGCAGATACAAACTGTTATGTATAAAATTGGTGAACAACAAGGACCTACTGTATAGCACATGGAACTATATTCAATATCCTGTAATAAACCATAATGGGAAAGAATCTGAAAAATATATATACAATGAGTATATATATATATACAAATATATATATATATATAAAACTGAATCACTTTGCTGTACACCACAAACTAACACAACATTGTAAATCATGTATATTTCAATTTTCAAAAAAAAAAAAAGGAAAAAAATGTTTGGTTTTCAATCCACACCATTAAATCATGAAAGTACCAGCTACTAAAAAGAGATATTTGCAATAATATTTAATATTAGATATTCCCAATAAAGTGCTCATATCCAGCATTTGTAAAACATTGTTTTGTATAAATTATAAAAAGACAGACTACTTAATAAACAATAAAATAGGCACTTCATTTAGTAAGATATTAAAATGCCATTCTTAGTCATCTGTGTAATATACATGAAAACCATATACAGATGTCATCTACCAGAGTAACTGAAATTAAAAAGACTGACCATCTCAAGCACTGGCAATAATGATACGGAATAAATGAAATCTCTCCTACGCTGATGCTTTACATTGTAATTGGAAGAGTCACCTAAAACTCTTTTAGCAGCATCAACAAAGTTGAAAATAAGCATATCCTATGACCCAGACATTCTATTCTTACACAGATAAAATTATAGTAGTATATGCAGATAGCTGTATATTATTCCTTTATGTTAGGATTTTAACTTGTCTATGTTTTATAGGTAAATATGTAAAACACGTGCACACATACAAACTTACTAAGATTGGAACTGCACACATATTCTTTGTAAAGAAACATATCCTGGGGCTTCCCTGGTGGCGCAGTGGTTGAGAATCTGCCTGCCAATTCAGGGGACATGGGTTCGAGCCCTGGTCTGGGAAGATCCCACATGCCACGGAGCAACTGGGCCCGTGAGCCACAACTACTGAGCCTGCGCGTCTGGAGCCTGTGCTCCGCAACGAGAGGCCGCGACAGTGAGAGGCCCGCGCACCGCGATGAAGAGTGGCCCCCGCTCGCCGCAACTGGAGAAGGCCCTTGCACAGAAGCGAAGACCCAACACAGCCAAAAATAAATAAATAAATAAATTTATAAAAAAAAAAAAAAGAAACATATCCTTTCAATAAAATCTACCTCCAGGTTAGCCAACAAAGAAATAATATCTTACAGAAAAATTATCTGACTTCCATGTCATTTAATTAGCATTGACCAATAATACAACAATGGTGAGAACTACCAAATTCAAACACCTTTTCTCCCAGAGCTTCAAGGGGGAAATCCGAGGGGGAAAGACAAAATAATTACAATTTAACTCTGAATGTACAATATATACAAATTTAGATCCAGCAGTGATTAAAAGGAAAAAATCGAAACATATGAATAGCTAAAGGGTAACAGTAATTTAAACAAGTGGAGATCAGCATGTCCATTTCATAAATTACATCATTTAATAAAATTACTTCAAATTTATTTTATTATAATTGGATATATGTAGCCTCACATTCTTAAAGGATACCCTCATGGGAGAGGAGATGAAAAACACGATCTTTCAAAAATTGTATTTTCTTTAATCGTTAGAATATTAACAGAGCTATTTGAAGACTGCAACTCTCGTTTGAAATAGACCGCATTAGACATTCATTCAAGATTTCGAAGAATGTGTAAACAGATTAAGTAATGTCCACATTATAATTGCAAAGATAATAACTCTAGTGTTCTCATGGTCACTGCTAAATCAAACACATGGCCCTTCGCCCCTAAAAGAGATGAAATGTTTAGTTATCAAGTTGGCAATGACTGTATTCAAGGGAATAGCAAATGACTTCTTTCCATTTAGCAACATTTTGCTATTTAGTTTTAAGGGATATTGGGTTTGCTTTATAATGCTCACCTCAGCGAGTGGCAATTATGTAAATGTCTGTGCTTGATGACTGTGCTCCTTCCATCACCCTTATTCTAAACAGAAATGACCAATAAAAGAAAAGCAAACATTTAAACCATTTCATTGACTCCAAGACGACTATTCCAGGGGCCAGTGGAGATGAGCAGAAAAGGTGATTAGGTTAACTATATACCCTGAGAAGTCATTTTAATATAAGCTTTCTCGGAAGAAATGAAGTTCACAGCATGAATTTGTAGATTCAATCCCCTGTCACCCACCTCCATTGTTTGGGGTCCTTTTCAGAATTTCCATAAAGGGTGCTCTGCTGTAACACAGAGGTTCTAAGATTCTGTGGGTCAGACAGGATGGAGAGCCGTTGGTCTTTGATTTAACGACTCGGATTCAGAAGTGGGCTCGCAGGGCAGGCTGAGAAGCTGGCCCTCTAAAGCAGGTATTCCACCGCTCTGGCTTTTTCCACGTTGGTTTCTGACCACAAGGAGGAGTCGGCTTAACCATCCCTTGAATGTTTCACATTCCTCTTACATTTCACCCACCTGAGATTTCTGTCTGCTGTGAAAAGTACGGAAATCAGCACCAAACTCTGGTTAAGGATAGGAATCAACAGGAACCCTCACTTATTGCTGGTGGGGATCCAAAATGGTGCAGCCACTTTGGAAGACAGTTAACCAGTTTCTTACCAAACGAAACCTATTCTTACCATAAAGCCAAGCAGTTGCACTGCTTCGTATGTAGGCAAGGAGTTGAAAACTTAGTGTCCTCACCAAAAACCTGCACATGGGTGTTGATAGCAGCTTTATTCATAATTGCCAAACTTTGGAAGCAACCAAGACATCTTTCAGGAGGTGATGGATAAATGAATGGTGGTCCATCCAAACAATGGAAAATTATTCAGCACTAAAAAGAAACACGGTATCAAGCCAGGAAAAGATACGGAGGAACCTTAAATGCGTATTAGTAAGTGAAAGAAGCCAACCTAAAAAGGCTGCATCCTGTGTGATTCCAACTCTATGACATTCTGGAAAAGACAAAACTATGGAGACAGTAAAAGGATGCCAAGGACTGGGGGAGGGAGGGATGAGCGGGCAGAGCACAGAGGATTTATAGGGCAGTGAAACTACTCTGTATGATGTCATAATGATGGATACATGTCACTATACACTTGTCCAAACCCATGGAATGTACAACACCAAGAGTGAACCCTAATGTAAACTGTGGCTTTGGGTGATAATGACATGCCAGTGTAGGTTCATCGACTGTGACAGATGCACCATCTGGTGGGGATGTGGATCGTGGGGGAGGCTGTCCATATGTGGGAGGAGGGTGTGCAAGGGAAATCTCTGCACCTTCCTCTCATTTTTGCTGTGAATCTAAAACTACTCTAAAAAATAAAGCCCGTTAATTAAAAAATATTTCATGGGTAAATATTGATACAATCCTATCTGGTGCCCAGAGGAACAAATGAAATGAAACATGAGGAGCCCTAATATCTATCGCTAGGTGCTCACTCAATTACTTTGTGTTACAAAAAAACAAAAAGAAAAATAAACAACAACAAGAAAACACCCCAAACTTCTTGAGAAGGACACATTTGGCTGAAATAACCACCATACCCTTTATCAAAGGAGCCATTTTACATTAAAAGACTAATGGAGAAATCCGAGTTGGTGGAACTCCCTGGAAAGGTGGCCCATCACCCCCTCCAGGTGGGTGTGCAGCTGCAAGGCCTATGGTGGAAGTTATGAAAACTTGAAATCAACAGAGTCCAAACTCAGCCTTAGAATCACATGGAGAATTAAAACAAACACAAAACAAAACAACTCAGTTCACACGGCTGAGAGACACTGATTGAGTATGTCCCACTTAGGGGCCTTTTCCTGGTGATCAGATGTGCTTTGGTGGAACCAGGTTAGGGCTTTGGGGGTCCCAGCTCGTGACCCTTTTCCAGTCCATCAGCTCTTCTGGGTTCAAGGCCCAGCACTTGGCCTGGCAAGCCTTAGCGCAAGTGCAGAGCACGGGCTTTGGGGAGGGTGCTGAGCCCCAGGACTAGGGCTGCTCTCTGGCAAGCAAGAAGCATCCGCATCTCCTGTGCTCCCGTCACCAGGGCCCCAGCCTTCTCACCATCTGGAAGGAGCCCAGGTCTCTCAGCAGAGAACCGGGACCTGCGTGGAGCTCCCCTCTCTTCAGTTTGCAAACTGCAAACAGTGACAGTTTTACTTCTTCTATTCTGATTTGTATTCCGTTTATTTCTTTTTCTTCTCTGATTGCTGTGGCTAAAACTTACAAAACTGTTGAATAATAGTGGTGAGAGTGGGCAACCTTGTCTTGTTCCTCTTAGTGGAAATGGTTTCAGCTTTTCACCATTGGGAACGATGTTGGCTGTGGGTTTGTCATATATGGTCTTTATTATGTTGAGGTAAGTTCCCTCTATGCCTACTTTCTGGAGGGTTTTTAACATAAATGGGTGTTGAATTTTGTCGAAAGCTTTTTCTGCATCTATTGAGATTATTGTATGGTTTTTATCCTTCAGATTGTTAATATGGTGTATCACATTGATTGATTTGCGTATATTGAAGAATCCTTGCATTCCTGGGATAAACCCCACTTGGTCATGGTGTATGATCCTTTTAATGTGCTGTTGGATTCTGTTTGCTAGTATTTTGTTGAGGATTTTTGCATCTATGTTCATCAGTGATATTGGCCTGTAGTTTTCTTTCTTTGTGACATCTTTATCTGGTTTTGGTATCAGAGTGATGGTGGCCTCGTAGAATGAGTTTGGGAATGTTCCTCCCTCTGCTATATTTTGGAAGAGTTTGAGAAGGATAGGTGTTAGCTCTTCTCTAAATGTTTGACAGAATTTGCCTGTGAATCCATCTGGCCCTGGACTTCTGTTTGTTGGAAGATTTTTAATCACAGTTTCAATTTCATTACTTGTGAGTGGTCTGTTCATATTTTCTGTTTCTTCCTGGTTCAGTCTCAGAAGGTTGTGCATTTCTAAGAAATTGTCCATTTCTTCCAGGTTGTCCATTTTATTGGCATAGAGTTGCTTGTAGTAGTCTCTTAGGATGCTTTGTATTTCTGCGGTGTCTGTTGTAACTTCTCCTTTTTCATTTCTAATTCTATTGATTTGAGTCTTCTCCCTTTTTTTCTTGATGAGTCTGGCTAATGGTTTATCAATTTTGTTTATCTTTGATTTGGTCTGTAGTTTTCTTTTTTTGTGACATCTTTGTCTTGTTTTGGTATCAGGGTGATGGCAGCCTCGTAGAATGAGTTTGGGAGTGTTCCTTCCTCTGCTGTATTTTGGAAGAGCTTGGGAAGGATAGCTGTTAGCTCTTCTCTAAATGTTTGATAGAATTCGCCTGTGAAGCCATCTGGTCCTGGGCTTTTGTTTGTTGGAAGATTTTTAAGAACAGTTTCAATTTCAGTGCTTGTGATTTGGTCTCTTTATATTTTCTATTTCTTCTTCGTTCAGTCATGGAACGTTGTGCTTTTCTAAGAATTTGTCCATTTCTTCCACTTTGTCCATTCTGTTGGCATGTAGTTGCTTGTAGTAACCTCTCATGATCTTTTGTATTTTGGCAGTGTCAGTTGTTACTTCTTTTTCATTTCTAATTCTGTTGATTTGTCTTTTCCCTTTCTTTCCTTAATGAGTCTGGCTAATGGTTTATCAATTTTGTTTATATTTTCAAAGAACCAGCTTTTAGTTTCATTGATCTTTTCTACTACTTTCTTTGTCTCTATTTATTTCATTTAGTTCTGCTCTGATCTTTATGATTTCTTTCCTTCTGCTAACTTTGGGGTATTTTTGTTCTTCTTTCTCTAATTGCTTTAGATGTAAGGTTAGGTTGTTTATTTCAGATTTTTCTTGTTTCTTGAGGTAGGATTGTATTGCTATAAACTTCCCTCTTAGAATTGCTTTTGCTGCATCCCATAGGTTTTGGGTTTTTGTATTTTCATTGTCATTTGTCTCTAGGTATATTTTTATTTCATCTTTGATTTCTTCAGTGATCTCTTGGTTATTTAGTAGTGTATTGTGTAGCCTCCATTTTGGGGGTATTTTTTACAGGGTTTTTCCTGTAATTGATATCTAGTCTCATAGCGCTGTAGTCGGAAAAGGTACTTGATACAATTTCAATTTTCTTAAATTTACCAAGGCTTGATTTGTGACCCAAGTTATGATCTATCCTGGAGAATGTGTAGTGGGGTTGCTGGGTCATATGGTAAGTTCAATATCAAAAAAACAAACAACCCAATCAAAAAATGGGTGGAAGACCTAAATAGACATTTCTCCAAAGAAGACATACAGATGGCCAAGAGGCACATGAAAAGATGCTCAACATCACTAATAATTAGAGAAACGCAAATCAAAACTTACAATGAGGTATCAGAATGGCCATCGTCAAAAAATCTACAAATAATAAATGCTGGAGAGGGTGTGGAGAAAACGGAACCGTCTTGCACTGTTGGTGGGAATGTAAATTGGTACAGCCACTATGGAGAACAATATGGAGGTTCCTTAAAAAATCTACATAGGGATGTTATTCCATCCCTTCAGAAAAGGAAGAGTATGGACCCATCTCTGATGGCTGAGTTGCACAGACAGTGACTCAATGTAATTTCACAAATAATTGCAGCCACCTGAAAGAGAAAAGTGACTTCGTACTGTCATAATCTTGTCTCTTCTCGATTCCAGGTGCCAACCTCAGAGATATTTAGCCCATCCTCAGAGATTCTACACAATGTTTTCATACACATACCAAGGTAGAGGAATGGCTCCATGGGGATTACAGGTTGCCATGCTTTTTTGTCCTAGTAGATTATAACCTCACTCATGGCAAGTAGCATGTCTTATCTATCTTGGTTTCCTCTTGTTTAGCTGAGTACCTGGCACCTATTAGAACACCCAATAAATGTTTACTAAGTAAATAATCAATTATGATCATATAAACCACAGGAATAGAGCCCAATGAGGAAATAGAAAGTAATCTATATTTAAATGTGGCTATAGGCCCTTTTGGTCTCATTTAATATTTTTCTATGTTCTACCATCATGATGTTTGCTACAGAAGATTAAATGTCCATCGACAGATGAATGGATAAAGAAGACGTGGTACATATATACAATGGAATACTACTCAGCCATAAAAGGAATGAAATAATGCCACCTGCAGCAATATGGATAGACCTAGAGATGATCATACTAAGTGAAATAAGTCAGAAAGAGAAAGACAAACATCATATGATATCAGTTATATGTGGGATCTAAAATACGACTCAAATGAACTTATTTACAAAACAGAAACAGACTCACAGACATAGAAAACGAACTTATGGTTACCAAAGGGGAAATGGGGAAGGGGGCTAAATTAGGAATTTGGGATTAAGAGATACACACTACTAGATACAAAACAGATAAACAATAAGGTCCTACTGAATAGCACAGGGAACTATATTCAATATCTTGTACTAACCTATAATGGAAAATAATCTGAAAAAGAATATATATATACACATATATATGTATATATAAACTGAATCACTTTGCTCTACACCTGAAACATTGTAAATCAACTATACTTCAATTTAACAAAAGGATAATTAAATTAAAAAATTTAAAATAAAGATAAAAATAAATATGGCTACAGATCCTTCTGGTCTCATTTAATATTTTTGTATTCTAACATCAAGATGTTTGCTACAGAAAATTATACAATGTGTTTCATTTTGTTTATTATATTTTCCTTCTCTGAAGCAATATGGATTCTTAGCCTGAGAAAAAAGTTCAAGGTTGATAATATTTTAGGTGGCAACAGTCATTAACATGGTGGTCAAATGCGTGACTTGCTTTTTATTGAGTGACCCATTGTGTCTCGTTGGTTTTCTTAAAACATATTAAATAACTGAATCTATTCAGAAATGACTTCTCTTTAGAGAGGGAGAACGTTTAAACAGAACTACTCCTGTCCTTTCAAAATCTATTTTTAAAGGAATTGTGCTGTACATAGATTTGAGAAATCCAGAAATATGTCATAAAGGGAAATAAATTTGGGGCTTGGTGATACAAGAAACTGTCCAGATACTTATCTGAATGCATTTCCAGCTTTTGAAATTTAGTCCAGGGACTTCCCTGGTGGTGGAGTGTTTAAGAATCCGCCTGCCAATGCAGGGGATACGGGTTCAATCCCTGGTCCAGGAAGACCCCACATGCTGCAGAGCAACTAAGCCTGTGCGCCACAACTACTGAGCCTGAGCTCTACAGCCCATGAGCCACAACTACTGAGCCCATGTGCCACAACTACTGAAGCCCACACACCTAGAGCCTGTGCTTAGCAACAAGAGAAGCCACTGCAATGAGAAGCCCGCGCACCTCAACGAAGAGCAGCCCCCGCTCGCCACAACTAGAGAAAGCTTGCACTCAGCAAAAGACCCAACGCAGCCAAAAATAAATTAATTAATTAATTTAAAAAATTTTTAAAGAAAAGAAATTTAGTCCAGATAAATGTGAATAGTCTATTTATACAGTGAACAATGTTTTGTTTTCTCAGTGATACTTCATCCTGGACTGAGCTGTTCACTAGAAATTTGGGGACATGTATCATTAGTTTTGTACACAAATATCCTCCAGAAACAACTCTGGATTATTCTGTCCAGAACAATATCTTGAATATTGTTTTTGCTAGATGGCACTCACAGTGTGCATTTATTATATTTATATATGCCCGTGGCAATTTAATGTTCATGAAATGTTTCATTGCTCTTCACATCCATATATATATCCTGTGAAATAGGCAGAATGAGATATTCTTCAGATGTCCTTTATTTTCACATTTCTCATGTAATATACAGAATTGGATATTCACTGGTGGGTGATCATTATTAGGTAAGCTACTCCCTTTCTATTCTCCACTAATTATCCTTTTACAGTTAATGTTACCTGGAAAATACTGAAGGAATTTAGTACGAGTTGTTCCTCATTATCTTAGTATAATTGGTAACAATCAAAGACCACTCAAACTGCACCCTTTGAGAATGTTAGCCTACTAACTACAAGTAAAATGTTTTTAAAAATGGAGCATTTCCCTGCAAAAATAAAACACAAACTTATGGTTACCGGAGGGGGGCGGATAAATTAGGAGATTAGGATTGATGTATATATATACATATATATATATAACTAATAAGAACCTACTGTATAGCACAGGGAACTCTACTCAATACTCTATAATGACCTATATGGGAAAAGAATCTAAAAAAGAGCGGATATATGTATATGTATAACTGATACATTTTGCTGTACAGCAGAAACTAGCACAACATTGTAAATCAACTACACTCCAATAAAAATTTAAACAAACAAACAAAAAGGATGGATGAAAACAAATGTGTTTATCCTCATAATTGTCATCATTTAAGTCACGTTAACTGTGTGCGCATGCTTACCTGAGAGATTGCATTGTTGGCAGTTTCCCCTGGTGTAAATGTCATTTAGTACGGTGAAACACGCTGCAGTTTATGTCTGAATTTGCAAAGCAACAGGAGAGTCTGTTTGGTGGAAACACAAAATGAAAATGGTTTTCCAGTGGTCTTCCCAGCATCTCTCTTAATCCTGTGAGATTCATTCTTTCGATTTGAATTTCCAACATGAGATCACATTCCTAGTTCCTAACGTTAATTGGTAATGAGAACTGCCAGGCTTCTCATTTTTTGATGATTTTGCACAGGATTCAAATAATTATCTAGTATCATTTTTAACGTCTTAATAAAATTCTATTTTTTTGGCAAGGCTTGAGATTGATTTGTAATGTGATATCGATGTTTAGAAACCTATCAGTCCTACAATAGCCACTTGATAGAAACAGTTAAATGGATGGTCTGAGAGAGTTGATGTCATAAAGAAATATGATTAATTTCAGTAGGAAAAGAAATTTCTAAGCAGCCAGTACACTAGGGAATTATTGCACACAATTAGAAATCTCACATAACATGTAAAAGCATACTTTTCATTCAAATTCCCAATAGCACTATATAAAAGTAATTACAATTCCAAATCAAAGTCCGAATGACAAATATATCTGAAAACCAGCTTTTGTGGACTTATTAGTTCCAATTCCAAGTAAAAATGGGATACTTATTTCAAATTTCAATTCAAATTTCAAAATCTGAATAACCCAGTAATCAAGCAGTGATACATTTATTCACCCCAATTCTAAATAACACCAGTGTACTTACTGGATCAAATAATAATGCTAATTAAATATTCCAAATACTACTAGTGTGTTTATTTCAATTTCCAATTCAAATTTCAAAATCCAAATAACACTGAGAATAAATACGGGTACAGTTATTATTTTCAATTCCAAATAGCACTAGTGTACTTATTAACTTATATTCTGATTCTAATTTCTATTTCTATCTTAATTTATCCATAACAAACACTAATGCATTTATTAGCATAAATTGCAAATAGTATTTCAGGTCTTATTAATTCAACTTCCAATTCAAGTTCTGAAATATAAATTGCACTGGTATCAAGCTCTGCGACTATTATTAGTTCCAATTTCAAATAATAGTGGTATAATTATTACTTCCTATTTCAATTAAAATCCAGAGTCTAATATCTCATAACACATACCACTGTACTTATTAGCTCAAATTCAAAATAACACTGATAAATGACTATGTTACCTTTCATCTCTATTTCTAGTATTTCAATATCTCCTATAACCATCACTGGTACACATATTATTTCAAATAACTAGTAACACGGTGGTCTTGTATTTCATCCAAATTTCAAATAACACGTGCTTACATATTTAAATTCCAAATTACAAAAGTTTACTTTTAAGTTCAAATTCCAAATGAGACCGATTTAGTTATTAATTCACATCTCAATTCCAATTCTAAAATGCAAATAAAACTGATAACAAGCTTCAATGCACGTATCTCTTCAAATTTCAGATAACACTGATGTATTTATTCAACCCTATGTCCATATGCAGGTAACTTCCATAATAACCTGAGGTGCACTTTTAACAGAAATGCCATTTCCATAACAACCTGAGGTTCACTTCAAACAGAAATGCCGTTTCAATTCCAAAGGGTAAATAAATCTGACCACAAGCATAGATGCACTGATCAGGTTCAAATTTCAATTAACACTGGTGTGCTTATTAACTCATATTCCAGTTGGAGTATCCAAATATCTCTAATGCCAAGCAAAGGCATAATTATTGGCTCAAATGGTAAATAACATGAGAGGTCTTATAAATTCAAATTCCAATTCACTATCCCAAATCCAGGTCACAGTGACAACAATTATTGGTAAACTGATTTGTTCTAATTCCAAATAACCCTGGTATCAGTCCAAATTCCAATTAAAATTCCCAAATAAATAGATAACAAGTACTGGTGGACTTTTAGCTAATATTGTGATTAACACTGGTGTACCTAATAATATAAATTTTAACTTTTGGTTTAATTTTCATTTAGAATTCCAAATTTCAGAAATCTCAGACAATAATCACTAATATGCTTAGTAGTTTAAAATTCCTCATAATACCATTTGTCTTATCAAATCAGATTCCAATTTAAATTCCCAAATTCAAATAATACCCATGACAAGAAGAGACACACTTTTGAGGTCCAATAGCAAGTGACACTGCTGTAATTATCAGTTCACATTTCAAGTAAAATTCCAATATACAAATTTCTCCAATAAGAAGCATTATTCCACTTATCTCTTCAAATTCCAAATAACATTAGTGTATAAATATTCAAATTTCAGATAACCTTAGTTTACTTGTTAGATAAAATTCAAAACGACAGTGGTTTACTTACTAATTAATTTTGATAAATGTACTACTACTGCATTAATTAGCTAAAATTAAAAACGACTATGCTTTATTTCAAATTCTAAATCAAATTCCGCAAACCAAAAATTAAAAGTAATTAAAATAAAAAACACCAATGCACTTATTAGCTCAAATTCCAAATACTTTGTTTTATTTATTGGTTCCAATTCCATAGACAATTTTAAAATCTAAAATAACTTGATAACAAGCACTGGCTGTTGCACGTATTATTTCAAATTCTAATCAACACTGGCGTAAATTTCCTTGAAATTTCAACTGATATCCCAAAGACCTATAATGTAAGGTATACTTTTTCACATTATTTACAAATAACACTGGCATATTTGTTGATTCAATTATAATGTCAATTTTAAATTTCAGATAATAGTCTGAAACTTCCAACTGAAATTTTCAGTTGAAATTTTAAAATCCAAGTCGTACCATTAACATGTACCAGTCCACTAATTATTTCTAAAGGCAAATAACACTGGCGAATTATTAGCTCAAATTTAAATTCAAATTCCATAATCCAAATAAATCTGATAGCACGTACTTGGCATTTACTGGCTCAAATTCTAAATAACACTGGTAGACTTACTGATTTAAATTCAGTTCGAATCAAATGTAAATTCACATTTCTAAGTAACACTAGTACATTCATTCACTGAATTCCTAATTAAAATTCAAAAATTCAGATAAGACCATAACAAAGATCAGTACATGTATTAATTCCAATCCCAAACAACACTGGTTGGCTTATTAGCTTATACTTCAAATCAAGTTCCGATATACAAATATCTCTGGTAAAAAGTTCTACTGCACTTATTAATTTGAATCCCAAAGAACACTGATAAACTTCCTCAAATTTTCAAATAGCAATATTTTACCTTTCAATTCTAATCCTAAATAACACTGACTTACATATTAATTCAAATTATAATTCACTTTCCAAAACCCAAATAACTTTGATAGCAAATACTGGTAAACTTATTATTTGAAATTCTATCTAATTATTTTTATTTGTTCAAAATTTTAAAACTAAAT
>NC_045806.1:3318958-3396285 GCF_009873245.2 Balaenoptera musculus | reverse complement strand
AGACAATCTCTTTTATCACATATTATTTGAGTTTCTGAAAGAGCTTTTTTCAACTTAATTAAATATATAGTTACCACATAAGACTCTTGCATATACTTTAAAAGGGCAATATAAACAAATTAAGTTGGTTAAGGTTTTCCTAAAACTCTGACCTTCAAAGGACCAATTTCTGAAAATCTTTTTAACTCATGGGCTTCATGTCCATACTTTTAAACACAATGTCATCCCGAATGCCATCTAGACCACTGTGATAAAGCATTTCTTTCTTCCTTTTTTTTTAACATCTTTATTGGAGTATAATTGCTTTACAATGGTGTGTTAGTTTCTGCTGTATAACAAAGCGAATCAGCTATACATATATCCCCATATCTCTTCCCTCTTGCGTCTCCCTCCCTCCCACCCTCCCTATCCCACCCCTCTAGGTGGTCACAAAGCACAGAGCTGATCTCCCTGTGCTATGCGGCTGCTTCCCACTAGCTATCTGTTTTACATTTGGTAGTGTATATATGTCAGTGCTACTCTCTCACTTCGTCCCAGCTTACCCTTCCCCCTCCCCGTGTCCTCACAGGCACTGGACTTTGATCTATGTAATATGAAATGCAAAATCTACTTCAGTGTTTTTGTCCTTTTGATTAACATTTGCTTTGTCTCTTGGAGCCAATTAAGCTATATTTGTGTCACCTAAATTCTTTTCCTATCAAAGAGAAAACACATCTAGAAGAAAAGAGGGCAGATATGGCTATCCTGAAAGATAGATCAGAAATAGCCAACTTCAACGAATCAGTCCTTAAATACTGTTGATCTTACTGGTGGCACTTGGACATTTTGAATACATGTAGTTGAGTCACTGTGACTTTAGAATGAAGTGTAGGTATTTAAAATGCATGTGTTTACAGTTGGAGCATCATAACTCATGTTCTAACATGAGATTCACAGCCCTCACTCATGTGTAGTGATAATGTAAGAGACCACAGAATTTACAGAACAGCAATATTTATATTATTATTATTTTTTGGCCACGCTGCACGGCCATGTGGGAATCTTAGTTCCCCGACTAGGGATCAATCCACGACCCTTGCAGTGGAAGCCCAGAGTCTTAACCACTGGACCGCCCGGGAAGCCACAGAACAGCAATATTATTTTGAGTGTCACCCTCAGGGACTCAGGAGTGCCTCTACCCTGAACTTTGTCATCACCGTCTTCAGTCTGCCAACCTCACTCTTTAGAACATTTGACTTCAACGAAATGAAACATTCTATCCAGTGTAGAAAGAAGGGGATAAGGAAATATCGTGCATCCCATCCAGGGGCAACTGGCTCTTCTCTCTTGATTTTGGAAATGTGTTTCATTCTAAATCCTCATTATATGAAAGTTAGACAAGAGCTTGGTTCCATGTTCCTGGGAGTTTCTCTTTTCAGGTCTGTTCTGTACAATCATGGTACTTCTGCACTCCGTTTAGTCAATTTGGGGATTATTTATGTGTGTGAGAGTGTGTGTGTGTGTGTGTGAAAGAGAGAGGTTGCAGGGGAGGGAAGATAGACCAAGCATTAATAGTCTGTTGAATTTATTGCCAAAATCATGTATTTTCACATTCAACAGAACTTAACCATTATTCATGTCACCACTTGAGACATCATCTGTGTGTGAAGGATTCTTGGCAATACACTCAAAAAATACAGAGAAGAGAGGAGTTGACAGATCCTGCATACATTTGACTCTTAGATGCAAAAGTGCTGGGTTGCCTGTATGTCAAAGCTGTAGAGAGATTTTGCAAAGAAAATATTTCTAAAATTGGGGAGTCGTTGCTAGGCAGGACCTGTTCGAAACGGGAAGGAACCAAGTAATACATATTCGGACAAAGCTTTCCAATAAAAAGCTGAAGTGTAGACTCGATATGCTTACCTCTTGGTAAGCTCAGGCTGTTGGATAACTTTATAAAGTAGAATAAGATTGTAATTATAAATCATGGGGGAGATGTTATCCCAAATTGGCATATTGGACCCAAGTTATACGGATATCTGTAAGGGACAGAGAAAGGATTCACAAAGAGATGGACTGGAGGCGTAGGGGTAGACACACATTAAATTCAAGATTCAGGGTAAGTCTCCTGCTGTTTATTTCATTCCTTAGCCCTTAAGAAGTTTACCAAGAAAATATCAGGTACTTGAGCTAAAGACACATCAATGAGCTCTTGTAGTGAAGGATAGTTTCATAACATAATTACATCCTCCGCACTCAATTTCATTGTCTAATATGTGCTTTCTTTCTTTTTGTAAAGTCAGTTTTAGATTATGTTTAACCTGTACTCTGCTGCTTGGAAATAATTAAAAGCGAGGTTCCCAGGGAGAATTTCCTTGAGTCAGGTGCCCAGTTTACAAATCACATCCAGCCATATGCAAAAAGAACACAACATCATGACTAAGTTCCTTGTGTCCAGAAACGTCAGTTGGGTTTAACATGTGAAAATGAATCCATGTTTGTCTCTGTAATTCCATTACCAGAATGAAGATGAGAAACCATATAATCAACTTAGGAGATGCAGAAAACATATTGAAAAAAAAAAAAAACTCAACAGAACTCACCAGGAGAATGAATAAGCAAATTGCAGTGTATTCATACCATGGGATATTACGCACTGGGGAAAAAAAAAAAAGAAAAATCAAATACTGATGTGTGAATAGTATGGGTGGCTCTTATTGACATTAGGTTGACTGAAAGAAATCAGATACAAATCAGTGCACATTTGTGTGTTGAATTTAGGTTTCTACGAAGTTCAACACCAAGCAGAAAAAACAAACCGTGGTAATACAGCACAGAGCCATGGTCTTCAATCCTGGAAGGAACATGGGAGAATTTTTTCTAGTGATGAAAATACTCTCCATCCTAAGGTGGCCAGTTCATGGAATTATCAAAATATCTAAGCACATGTTTCCCATCTGTGCATTTCACAGTGTGCAGTTTTTATCTCAATAAATTGTGAACAAGCAGATGCAACTCACAATTATGGGCACAGTAGACATTAAGGGGAAAAAATGGAAGGAAAACCAGTAGCTGTATCCCGAAGCTGTGCTCCTTAAGCAAAGCCCTTTGACATCCTATCTTTGTGTCAGTAAAATCCATATCCATTTCTTTCGATCATAATATGACTGTTTCGTGTAAGAATGACATTTTGAACTATTTGTCTTGGAATAAAGTTATTCTTGGAGATGCAATTTTGTTTTCCGTCTCCTTCAAGTACCCTTCGTGAACTTCCATAACCTACAGATTCTCAGAGTATGGTATTGAGTGTCTCTAAAAATGTGGTTCAACATTGAAGGGGAGAGAGAGAAAGAGAGAAGAAGAAGACTCAATGCCTTCAAGCTGTCGATGGCAAAATTTGATTCTTCTGGGGTCACTGTCACTTGCTAATGGAAATAACAAGACTCCCTCTCTCTTATTTAGATGCTACTTCTCTTTCTGCCAGTAAACTATCAACGCCCACACAGGATGCTTCATCAATGCCAGCGGGAACCATTTAATTAGTTGGCCCTGTCGGATACAGATCCTTTAGCAAATGAATCCCCTGTGGGACCGAAGGTTCTGTGCATTGAAGTTAGTTGTCACACAAACTTCTCATGCGTCATGAGAAGCAGTGTTGGAAAGGCCCAGGAGGACTCAGGATACTATCGTACTTCATGGTGACTACTCCCAGTTGATGGGGAAGGTCACCTCTTCTGAATAAAGCTGTGACATTGGAATGATCCCACCAAGTCCAACCTTCTGGGGGTCTTTTCTCCCCGCGTTGCCACAATCAAGTATTCACGGCTCCCTTGTTTGAATAGTAATTCCCACATCAACATATAAAAAAGATTGACAAAGGTGAGACAGTTCCTCTCATGGATGTTTGGCTGTCCGTTTGAGTGAATGCTTCGATGTATAATCTCCGCTACAGAATATAATAATATGCTCAAAAATTTCATTTACGCTGCCACTTGGATGGACAGGGAACATGACATTTATTTAGTCTGGAATCATCTGTCCTTTCTTCAAGTCCCAACCTGCTAGTTAATAGAAAAAAAAAAAAATCAACTACCTCTTTGACACAGTTTAACATCTTAGTTCCACTATATAATTTGCATAGTTTTTCTTATTATTAGTTAGAATTTCTCGGAAAGAAATCTCAAGACTCTCAGCCTTGTAGCCTCTGCTTCTCCCCCTAAGATGTGGAGGAGGGACTTCTTTGGAATCCTGGATGCAGGGGAGAGAGGGTTCGCTGGGCGCCACGTTGGGCCCTTCTGGTCACTGGCATTACCCTTCGTCCATCTGGGAACTACTTGCTCTGCTACTCTCCTTAATTCGTGATTCTCGCTGGTGCTGTTCATCGTCTTTTCTGTCTGATGCACCTTGGCCGTGGGTACCATTATGGTGGCCGACTCCAAGGGTCTCTTTCATTCATCTGATCTAGCAGCCCTCCTTTGCCTCCGTTCTGGAGTCCCGTGACCCTGCTTGGTCCTAGTGTTCTGGAAGATTCCTGTGGACCCCAGATTATGCAGGAGATAGTCTGAGGGCAGGGCTGCCTGTCTGTTGAGGACTTTGTTGTTTCAGCCACGAGTGCCTGGTTGAAATCTATAGCTTTACCCTGCTTGCTAATCTCTCCACACCCTGCTCTAGAATTAGAACACAAATGCTTGTTTTCCAGTTCACACACAAGTTCTTCAGAACTGTTGGGTCTCCCTCAAAGGATGGTGTGTGATCATTAAGGGAGGATGAGACCAGAGTCAGAAGGAAACCTTTCCCACCCTTCAATTTCCCTCCAGGACTCATATCAATAAGCCCCTTCCGGGCAACTTGTATTTAGCTGAATAGGTACTGATGACCCTGATTCACGTAACAAGGGAAGGGAAGGAAGAAGGGAGAAGAAAGGAGAGTGTTGATGGGGTTCACATTACTTTAGGACTATTTGGAAATATATATTAATAAGCCCAACTGATAGAAATGAGTGTTACTCAAATTGCCCTGTGGAGTCTACTTTTTCTACATTGCTTAAATAGTCTAGGTTGTTTATGAAATGCAGAAAGGTTGATAAAATATATTGCATCTGAGCATTCACTAAGCTCTGTCTTGAGTTTTGCTTTATTTTTGACTTTCTGTGAGCCTTGATTGGGTTACACGCAGCAGCCCTACGGCAGCTGCCATCGTCCTGGGTAAAGGACATGTGTTAGAAAACCCCTTAAGTTCTGTTTGAGTCCCTAAGGTTTTAACTCATCTCAGCGTTTCATCTCCTCTAAGGATAAAGAGTGGAGGGAAATGAGTATTATTTAGGGACTGCAATTGATTTCAAGTAAAATTGAAATTAGTTTACGTTTTTCTTTTCCTTTTGATTTTAGGCACATATTTTGCAACCATGATTTAATTTATTTTTGTTTTTCGTATATTTTCCGTAACATCTTAACAGAAAAACCCAAATGAGCTTTTTGGCCAACCCAATAAAATGGGCACCTAAAAAGGTGATTGTCTTTTTTTTTTTTTTGGTATTTTGACTGTTATGCTCTACCTGAACACACACATTCATAGTAATGTATTTTGAGACTTTTTTTTTTAATGTCTCCTATTTATTTATTTTTGGCTGTGCTGGGTCTTTGTTGCTGCACGAGGGCTTTCTCTAGTTGTGGCGAGCCGGGGCTACTCTTCGTTGCAGTGCATGGGCTTCTCATTGCAGGGGCTTCTCTTGTTGCAGAGCAGGGGCTCTAGGCACATGGGCTTCAGTAGTTGTGGCTCGTGGGCTTCAGTAGTTGTGGCACACGAGCTCAGTAGTTGTGGCTCGCCGGCTCTAGAGCGCAGGCTCAGTAGTTGTGGCACATGGGCTTAGTGGCTCCGCGGCATGTGGGATCTTCCCAGACCAGGGCTTGAACCCATGTCCCCTGCATTGGCAGGCGGATTCTTAACCACTGTGCCCCCAGGGAAGTCCGAGACATTTCTGAAAAATATTTGTTTTCTATTTTTTACAATCATAACCTGTTGACAGGCTTTCAGTTTTGGAAGCAGATCTTAAAGTTTTTGTGAACAGAATACAGATGAATTGTCAGGGATTCTCAAGGACATACCTTGCTGGTATATATTTTTTCTTTAAGGGGGAAAAAAAGAAAAAGACAGAACAAGTCAGCATTAATCAGACTGCATTTTCAGAACTTTGACTAGTTCCAATATACATGTCTCTTTTATTTTTCTCTTAAAATGTAATCAAAAAACGATCTCTGTTAAAATATGTAAATTTGATTTTGGTTAACTTTTAGAATAAATTTTATGTTATTTTCTTTGCTTGACATATATTATTGACCTTGATGAAGTCTAATCTAGGAAGTTATTTTCAAAGATCAAAACATGAAATAATTTTTTAAAACCTGTATTTTTAAATCAGAAATTGTGACTTCAAATAAGATAACAAGCATATTTCAATCAAAATTATTACTTAACAAAATATTAGTGAATATCAGTAGTTTTGCTCCAAGTAGAGATATTTATTCTATTCAGGAAAAATATTTTTGTTAGAGTATTACAAAAAGAAATAGATTACTGTGTTCTTAATTACATTGATATTTACCCTATATATTCCAAGTTTTCCACAGTAACAGTATCATTTAATTAATCAGAAAAGAAATACAGCTTGTATTCTTCTTTGTTTTGAGAAAATGATAAACTGTTACATATATTCATATGTATACAAATATACATACACCCAGGTATTTTTTTAATAATTCAGCTTCATCTCCTATCTGTAAGGAAAAGTGGCAACATTTATAGCATTGTAATTATAAAGTGATTATTACATCTTTCCTTTATTACATGCTTATATGAAATTATTCTTACCAATTTTTGCAGTTTCTATGGAATTCTGTTTGTTATAAAGAATATGTGTCCATATTCCTTTAAAGGAAAGACACAAGTCCATAGAAAAATAGCTATTCCTTTACATCAATTTCTTTTTTTTAAAATTTTATTTATTTATTTTGGCTGCATTGGGTCTTCATTGCTGCGTGCGGGCTTTCTCTAATTGCAGTGAGCATGGGCTGCTGTTCGTTGCAGTGCGTGGGCTTCTCATTGCGGTGGCTTCTCTTGTTGCGGAGCACGGGCTCTAGGCATGCGGGCTTCAGTAGTTGTGGCACGTGGGCTCAGTAGTTGTGGCTCGCAGGCTCTAAAGCACAGGCTCAGTAGTTGTGGTGCATGGGCTTAGTTGCTCCGCGGCATGTGGGATCTTCCCGGACCAGGGCTCGAACCAGTGTCCCCTGCATTGGTGGGCGGATTCTTAACCACTGTGCCACCAGGGAAGTCCCCTAAACTTTTAAGAGATTAAGAAAAATACTAATTCTACAGAAATTGTCTCATAAACTGAAAGAAAAAGGAACATTTTAAATCTCATTCTATAAGGCTAAACATACCCTAATACCAAAAACAGACCAATGTAGTATAGTTAGGGGAAAAAAATAAAAAACTACAGAAAAACATCTCTCCTAATCATAATTGCAAAATTCTTTAAAAAATATTGTCCAAATGAACCCATACTATATATATGCAAACACTGTGTATTATATGCATGTAGTATTATATGTATGTAATATAACATTTCAACATGATGAAGGGTATCTAAGGACCTAAAGTTAGCATTGTATTTCATTGTAAAGACTAAATTTTCCCTGATGAGGTAGGGCCATAAAGTTGGGTTTTTTTTTTTAGTGTTTCTTTATTTTGCTTTTAACATCTGCAGTAATTGTAGTGATATTGCCATTGTTTCTAATATCAGCATAGTGAGTCTTCTGTCGTAATTACTGTTGCCAGAAGTTTACCAATTTTACTGTTATTTTCAGAGAACCAGCTTTGGTTTCATTGGTTTTGTGTATTGTTTCTGTCTTCTATTTCATTGACTTCCACTTTGATCTTTATTACTTTTCCCCTGCTTACTTTGTTCCTTTATTTCATCTTTTCATGTTGGAAGCTGAGGGCACTGATTTGAGATTTTTCTTCTTTTCAAATCCAGGAATTTGGTGCTGCCCTCTAGTAACTGCTCTCTGTGCATGTCACGCGTTTGTGTATGGTGTGCTTTTAAAGGCACTCAGTTCAAAACAAATATCTATTTCCTTTTTGATATTTTCTTTGACTCATAGGAGTGTGTTATTCATTTTCAAGTGGTTTGGGATTTTCCAGATGGCTTTCTGTTCATGATTTCAAAATTGATTCTACTGTGGTCCGAGAACGTCCTATTTATGACTTAAATACTTTGGGCCCAGGATACAGTCAACGCTGGCAAATGCTGAGTTCCCCAGAATAAACTCTACATCCTGCTCTTGTTGGGTGACTCTTCTCTAAAGGTAGATGAGGTCTATTTGGTGGACTCTGTGCTTTCTGCCCTTTTGTTTGTTTAAATTTTTCCTCATCTGTCCACTTGTTCTATCAATTATTGATGGAAGGGGATTAAAACTTCCACTATATTTGTGGATTTGTCTATCTCTCCCTGTAGTTCTTTAAGCTTTTCCTTCAAGTATTGTGAAGCCCTGTAATTCAGTGTATACATTTTGAGGATTGTTATATGCTATTGAGGAAAGGACCTGTATGTCATTATGAAATGACCTTCTTTATTCAAGATTATTTTCTTTGGCATAAAACTTACTTTGATATTGATTTATCCATTATATATTTCTTTTGTTAACATGACCAGGGTTTATGTATTTCCTTTGACTTTTAACCTATTAATGCTTTCATACTTCACATGGGTTTCTTTAGGAAGTATATAATTGAATCTTAATTTTTTATGCAAGATGACAGTATCTGCCCTTTAGTTGGAAGCCTTGAGCTCATTTCCATTCAGCGTGATCATTTATAGGGTTGAATGTAAACCTTCCTTCTTGAAGCGATGTGTACCGCTTACATGCACTAGAAAAGATCACACACAATATCATGGCATTTCTGTCCTTCCGGCCTTCGATTATTGTTACCGTCAATTTTACTTCTGCATGTTATAAATACCACAATACACTGCTGTTATCATTGCTTTTAAAAGTTCTCAGAAAGAATCTTTATTTTTACACAGTTGTCACTGTCACTGCTCTCTCTTCCTTTGTAGAGACTGAAATTCCATAGTCTGTCATCTCCCTTTACTTGAGCAATGTCTTTAGGTTTTCTTCTCTAACAAGTCCAATGCTGACGATTGTCTTCAGCTTTTGTTAAGTCTGATTAACAGTTCATCCTCCCTTCTTTTATTTCAACTAATTGTATTTTTCATTTCTGTAATTTACATCTGGTTCGCTTTAAATACCTTCTGATTTTTGCTTATATTTTATATATATATATTTTTTAATTTGTTGGTAGAATATAATTGCTTGCGGAAGAATTTTTATGTTTGGTGCTTTAAAATTCTTGTCTGATGATTCCCTCTCAGTGTTGGTGTCTGATGATCGTCTTTCCCTCCTTCCAGCTGTGGTTTCCAGGTTATTGCTGTAGCAAGCGACTGTTACATTGCATCCTGGACATTTTGGTGTCGTGTTAGAAGATTGAAATGGGATTCAGAGTCTCCTGTTTTCACAGGTAATCATGCTGCTTAGACCTTAGCGTGCAGATCCTGGCTTACTTTCCTGATCTGTAAATCTGGTCTTTGTTTGCGCTGCTACCCAGTGGTTCCTCTGAAAAACTCTGGATAGTATATGTCACACTGTCACCTGGTTCCCCAGCATGTTTCTTTATTTAAAACCCATACCAAACAGTGTCCTGCTTGTAACACGTTTAAACCAGAAAAGTAAAAGTCCTCCTTCAATCTCATCTTCATAATCCACTCTCATCTCTTCCCACTGTACCTGTTGCCCTGCAACTTACTTTCCCCTTAACAAAATACCTTGGAGGACATTTCCCATCTGCACCTGTATGTTTCTGCGCCTTGTCTAAACAGCAGGCATAGACCAGGCAGCTCTTTGACCATCCATTACAGTTCAGCACTTGGGGTGACGGAGGGCATCTCCTAATGTTTGCAACTGCAACACTGCAGGGATTTTCTACTTCACAGCTCATTCTCAGCATAATACATTGAAGTGTGTATAGAGATAGATAGATTTACGCATGTGCCCCAGTTGGCCACTGGCCTTAAGATGCTACCCATCGTGGGAAGAGATGTCGTAACTAATAGTAGAAGAAATATCACACCTGATCATACAAAATGCGGCTGCATTGGTCAAAGCTCGACTTAGAGCACTGCATAACTCTGAGTAGGGAGCACTTCACTCGCTCCAGTGACCTCCCTCCCTCTCTCTCTCTCTGTTTCCATGAATTTCCCGAGCTTCACCTTAGTTCTTTCACTGCATTCCCTCTTGCAGAAACCCCCTACCCACTCTCTTTCCTACACGCGGAGTTCCAGACTCCACCCATCCCAGCACAGCCCATGAAATCCTACTCTTTGTTTCATTTGTTTACAAGTTGTTTGGAGTTCCTAAGTTAAATCTTCCTGCCCGTATTGAAGCAAGGGCATACATCACCCCTACCTGGATTCCTAATTATATGTAGGGCAGAGATTTGGGGCACCCAAGACTGGCTAGGTAAGATGATTTGGTTCAGCAGTTGCTTTGGGAACAGAACCATACTTTTTAAATGAAAACTTTGGAGAAAACATCTCGTATATGGGCTGAGACAGGTACAGAACACGAGGAGTTTAGGGATTATCATAAGAAATCTTGGTCAGTGTTGACACTAGTTATATCATAGAACTCCTACAAGACAAATTAACTGGCTAACTCTTTTTCGAGGTCTCCTCTGTATCACCCACAGAACCCTTGCCTTGGTAGAATTATCACACATGAAGGAAAGATTGTCG
Organism: Balaenoptera musculus; assembly: GCF_009873245.2. NCBI lineage: Eukaryota > Metazoa > Chordata > Mammalia > Artiodactyla > Balaenopteridae > Balaenoptera > Balaenoptera musculus. The sequence goes on along the minus strand of NC_045806.1, from coordinate 3,385,457 downwards.
ACCGGATTCTCCAAACCATAACATTCCTACTTCCTTACTTACAAACCATTACATTCCTTACTTACATCCCTCTCTCATCTACATAAAATTTCAGACAATATGTAGGTATCAACATCTTGGTCAGATCTCACTTGAGCCCGATAGAGAAGAGCAACTTTTTACAGATATATCCTCGTTGTCGCTGGAAATAGGGGTTTATCACTTCTCACAATGCTACAAAAACTGCCATCAACAATTTTTTTGGATGATCTGAGTCTAATTATTTCCACTTGTCTGATAAATCCATTTTTCTTTCATATATGATAAAAATGTCAAAGGGAAAGCAAAGTAGGGTGAAAGCATGTGTATGATATTCAAATCATGTCACTGCAACGTTGTTGAAGTTTTTCCCTTTAGAAGTAATTACTTTGCAAAGAATGCCTCAAGGGCCCTGTATTTTCCCATCATAAAGCAAAACACAGATTTAATAAAAGGAGCCTGAAGACAGGCTTTTGGCTCCATAATTAACTTTCAAATGGGTTGTTTGAATTTTTTGACTCATTAAACCCTATTTTAGATCCAACCTATTCTGTAATCAACACTTCACAGTTTTCTTTTTCGTGTGTGACATGTATTGAAACAGTGTTGTTGTTGTTTTTTAATTCACACAGCATAAATAACACCATGGTGTGTATTATAAATGTCGAGAATCTGGAAACTTGAGAATATGTCAGAGTGTAGAATTGACTCAAAGTGGATTGATGATTTCTTAGATGTGAACAGGAAATAAGTAAAAGAAATACTGTTAATTTTGTTGGGGAGGGGAAGTAACCAAAAACCAACAAGCTCATTCCAAGAGAGATCCGTGCCTGTGTTTTTACCCAAGACAAAATACTGGACTTCGTAGATCTTATTCTGTGATAAAACAGTGCGGTTACTGAAGTTGAATTTTAACAGTTGCCCAACATATATTTTTAGCATCTGTTTTTCACCTTTTTTGTCTTACTGACTATGGTAATTGTCGTTCTGTTTTTTAAAATCACTGTTATCATGAAATGATTTATATACCTAGCCAACTTGCCAATAATTAGAACAGGTACCTTTATATGCACTTCATGCAGTCAGAATCTACATTGTTCCCAGCCCCCAATCCATGGTTCCTACCTCCTGAAGTTCATGTCTTTCTGTCACCCCCTCTCCTGGTGTGTGGACTGAACTGGGGCCCTGATTCCAACCAGAAGATGACAGGAAAGGCGGGTAGGGGTAACGTAGACAGGGTAGCTCGCACATGATTACACGTGAATGAGCAGGAGACTTTTTCAAGCGTCAGATTTGCATGTTTGTTTTTCTGGAGCCTCATTGTTTTTTTGCCACCTTTGTAGAGGCAAGCTGCTATAACCCCGCATGTCAGGGAACCATGCAAGTGAGGGTGCATTTTCTTACGCAGTTTTCTCTCACGCAGTCTATGAATTGAACCATCTCATGTTGAAGGACCTTAAAATAGATGACGCAGGAATTGGCAAAATTAATATGAAGACCTGGAAAAATTAAAGTCATATTTTTAGATTTAGCACACCTCTTTTTGTCATTTAAGATCAATAATTTTAAAAAGGAGTAAAGACATCAATTTAGGCTTTGAAAGAAACAATGCGTTTGATTTAATGGGTATATGTATATTGGGTTGGCCCAAAAGTTCGTTCGGGTTTTCTGTAACATCTTACGGAAAAACCCGAACGGTCTTTTCGGCCAACCCAATAGACACCTATGCCCATCAAATAGAAAATACACATCATTTCAAGTACACATAAAACAAATATTAGACTGTAGAGGATATACGTGTTTCAACTTGATTAGGACTTTCTGGGCAAAGTTTACTGGAACTTGTGTTATGGGAGAAGCTTTGGAAGTGAAGAGATGACGCATATACAGTGACCATCGGGGAGAGATGTCCCTGCCTCAAAATACGTGTTCATATTTCAAAGGGGAATTGTGGCAGGGGTCTCCAAGACCACCCCTTGGTTGGATGATGCGCTAGGAAGATTCAGCATATATAGCCTAACTCATAGCTATGATTTATCACAGCAAAAGGATACAAAGCAAAATCAGCAAAGGGAGAAGACGTTCCTGAAGTCCAGAGAACACCAGGTGCAAGTTTCCTAGAGTCCGCTCCCAATGGCCATGCTTAATCCCTCCAGTATCAAATTTTGAGAGCACACACATGACTTTGTCCAACAGGGAAGCTCATTAGAAATCAGTGCCGGAGGTTTTTATTGGGGGCTGGTCACGTAAGTACCCTCTGCTTAGTATGTACCAAAATAGCAGACTCCCAGAAGGAAAGCTGGCTTTGAGCCCGTGTTGTTGTACAAAGGATTTAGGCAAAGTGAGCCACCTTTATCAGTCAAGGGATGGTGGGAACCCACCTGAAACTCAAGTTCCCAGGTAGCAGCCAAGGACCAGCCTTGCCTGTAGAACTTTCTAAGGCCGGCAGTCTCAGAACTGCCCTGTTAACTCTTGTCTACACAGAGATAGAACACTGGGTTGTAAAAATTATCTACAATCTCACTCAATGAAGTGTCTATTTATATTCTAATAGGTAAGAAACCGGGAACTTCTCCTTCTTTTCTAAAAGATTTTTTTTTTAATATACATTAAAGAGATCAGGTTCTTTCCCTCCCCACTTCCTGCAATGATAAAACAATATACGTAATAAAGGAAGGATGTAGAAGGTAGCCCATGTCATGAAGTACTCAGAGCTTCTTCACGAGGTTGAAAGAAGTCTTCCCATAGAGCTTGGTTATAGAATTATATCATTTATCCATCATTTACTCACCCATTCAGCAAAGACACCAAATCATCAGTAAGGAACAGAACAGAACACAGCACAGAACAGTGGGTACTGAATGGTGGATGTAAAGAAGGCACTTTTAAAAGTTTTCGAATCCCGAAATTCCTAAGCACCTTCTTTTTTTCTTCTTTCTTAACATATGTATGTATTTAAAAATATTCACCGCTGCATTTTGACTTACTCAAATCATTAAACATAATATTTGTTGGTAGTATTTTTTTTTTTTGGAATTAAAATAAATTGTTTTCATTGGGGTGTAGTTGCTAAGCGCCTTTTGGAAAATTTTATATGGAGATGGTTTATACTGAGATTATGTGATTACATAAGATTATATATTCTTATGAATGCATGGTTACATATTCTTATGAATATGACTATATATTCTTATGAATATATGACTGAAATATTTTATATGGGATGTTTTATACTGAGATTATATGATTATATAAGATTATATAGGGACTTCCCTGGTGGCACACTGGTTAAGAATCCACCCGCCAATGCAGGGGACACAGGTTCGAGCCCTGGTCTGGGAAGATCCCACATGCCACGGAGCAACTAAGCCCGTATGCCACAACTACTGAGCCTACGCTCTAGAGCCCGTGAGCCACAACTACTGAGCCCACGTGCCACAACTACTGAAGCCCATGCGCCTAGAGCCCGTGCTCCACAACAAGAGAAGCCACCGCAATGAGAAGCCCACGCACCGCAATGAAGAGTAGCCCCTGCTCGCCGCAACTAGAGAAAGCCCGCGCGCAGCAATGAAGACCCAATGCAGCCAAAAATAAATAAATGAATACAATTTTTTTAAAAGATTATATGTTCTTATGAGTATATGATTACATATTCTTATGAACATATGGCTTATGATTATATAAGAACAGATTATATGACTAATACCAGGAATTCATGAATATTAATTAGAACTTCAGGATGATTGTATCCCATGGTAATTGCCAGTGTTTATTGTATACTTACTACACTCCACCCACCATTCTAAGTCCTTCACTGGTAGAGCCTGTAATTCTCAAAGCAACCTGTGAAAGAGTTACTCTTGCGATAAATCGGAATTTCCCGTTAAGGAGGCAGTTGCAGAATGAAGAGCAGGTCCGGCTCCCATGGAGAATGAGCACTGGGAGTAGGATTGGAGCGCGGACCTTTTCCCTATTCAGATCAAAAGGATGTGCACACAGAGTATGAAAGCAAATTTCCAAGACGGGCAAGTGATTCCACATCTGAGTGACGTAAATGAACCAGGGATGGTTGCATTCAGCCAGACATGGTGTCTTGATGTGTTTGCTTTGAATAATGAGTGTGCTGAGGTCCTGATGCCCAGATATCAAGAATGGCTCTTCTGTCAGGGCTACGGATATCATCCTGTGGGATATCACCCATAGGAGGGTGGGACATCCAGACTCCTGGCCAGCATGTTGCTTGTGGTCAGCAGCCATGCATTCATACCCATGATGAGTTAAATTTAGATATAGTATGATTCTCACTTTCAGTTGTATAAAACTTTCACACATTGTAGGTGTTCCCTACCACGTGTAAATCCAAGGCAAGTTTTCAAAGGGACTTGTCAAATCTCATCCAAACCTTAATAACAGTAACACCCATAGACCTCAAAACAAAATCAAGTTCAACAACAACAAAAAAGCAAGAAGTCTCAAACCCAGTGGGGAATTCAGCACTTCAATTAACTCATCCTTCAGGATGCTGTAATATTGAAAGTTTGGCTCAGGGTGAGGCCAAAAAATGCAGTTTCTCTTTGACATCCATGTTTCCCCCAAACATGGTCTGATGATAAAACAGGATGAGGGTGAACGGGTATTAACCCCGGAACTTTGAATCCAGCTCTGAAGGAAAATGAATTCCATCTCAGCAGGGAGGATCACTTTCCATGGCCTTAGGTGCTGCCAGCTTTATCCGTCAGTACTGTGCCCTCCTCCACCCCGCCCCCTCTCCCTTCAGGCACTGAGGAAAAGCAAAAGTTTTACGTTCAGAGACTCAGAACAAAGGCAGACTGTAAGAATGAAAAGATGCGTGGCCCGTGTGGAATAGTTATCATTGCATTTCTGTATTAATTACAGCTCCAATCAGGATAGCCACGGGAGTTCCATACATTCCTCTTTGAACTTGTGGCCCCTGGAGCACCCTAAATGATCTTGTGCCGAAGAGAAACGACTCTCCTTTGGAGTGGCAATCAATCAAGTGAATGAGACTTAGTAATTTCTATTAGTTATTTGGGGGAGGACTTCCATCTTGAAGCATGGAAATGAAGAAACCTGAAAACTGAATTAACTCAAAATGCTCACCCGAGGTGATCTGTTAACATAGCCCCTTTGAAAATCATCTCCTCAAGAGACTAAATAAAAATGTTGGAGCCTGAGAACTGCCACGTTGAGATTATTTCAAGTCTGAATCATCAGGTCATGTAAAGGAGAGTTTGATTCTTCTCCAGGTTTATCACGTCTTATTGATACGGCTCATTCTGAATGTGATGGCTTGTCTTTGCATCACGATTTTCACAACATTCTAATGTACACAAACATGCACTGTGAGATATTGAAATACATATTTACTCCTTAAAGTATTGTGAATTCTCACAGCAAATTCCTTACTCTAGTTTGTAATATGTATTTTACTCCTTGGAGTGTAATCCAGTGATCTTAAGATGCCGAACTGGAAAATATGACTATATTTGCAGTGGACGCATAGTTAAAGTATACTGCAGTTGAATGTTTTGAAATTTTGATCCATAATTTGGGATAATATTTAACGATGCATTTCATTGATGCCTAGTTTTTATTAATATTTTGTTTAATATCTATGCTGTCTTCCATAATTGGTATCAAGCACTCTTTTGGATTTGAAATAAAATGTAGAATTCTTTACCAATGTTAGCTGTCAGTTCCTTAATGTTTCATACCAGAAGTAAGTGTAGGGTGTACTAAATACCTTTATAACTGGGATTTGAGAGAGGAAAAAAATGTACTGTTCAGTGAATCCAGTGGGTTTGTTAGCATTGTGAAATACCAAGAATGTGGTATCAAATATAACAATGATATTTCCCATGAAATCAATGTTATTTTTCGATTTAACCCTGTGTTAAAGTATCTTTCAGGGAAACATCCTTTTTTGTTGTTGTTGTTTTTTAAGCATCCCCATTTTTCTGTTGAACCCAATATTGAAAGACAAATATTTCAAATTTGTATATTGCGTAGACTTTAGTTTTATAACACTGAATCATTTGAGTTGTAACATTTTGCTTTTAGACTTGGTGCTTTAAGATGGCTAATTGGCAAACAAGAAGCAGTTGTAATAAAATTATGGATGTGTTACAAACACACTTTTGATACGTGTTTTACAAAGTCTAGTTGTAATCACGGTAAGACCCTGACCCTCACACATACTCTAAATAATGTAGTTTTTTAGGGCTCTTTTAGCAAAAGCTCTGGTTGCCTTAAGCTTCAGTATGTATGGCAGGAAGAGCCCCATAAAATAGACTCTTTCTTGCATTGATTTGGTAACAGAAAGGTACAGAATTGCATCTGCTAATTAATTCAGGAACAAGTATAGCAATTCTGTGGTACATTTGGTGTCCCTTGAAACAGATATAAGGGACAAAACCACTGAAAAGCTATGGTGATGTTCTTGGATACACATAACCCTAAAAATTAAAATTAATTATTAGTTCCCCTTATTAATAAAAACAAACATGCAAGTAGTTACACATGGGGTTGTATACACACACACACACAACATTAGGTATATAAACATCAAGGGTGAGGTATAGCCAACATTTTGTTATAAGAAGGGGTGTTTAAGTAGAATTGATCCAAATCTATTCATTGTAGTAGACTTAAAGAAGTCCTTTTATACCAGTCTTTGCATGAATGTTGCTCAGAACTGAAAACATCCTAACTTTAGGTAGATTCTTTCACCCCATAGTTGCGGAAGCTAATACCCTTTATTTTTCCACATTCGTATTTCTGATTTACACAGCATCCTAGATTGCTCATCTTTTGTATTGGTGAACATCACTACTTGAGTTGATTTGTCACCATTTTATTGTATCTGGAAAAATACTCAAGATTATAATACTCTTTTTGTATCACTGTAAGTCTAGTTACACACTGTCACTACACAAAGATATTATGTAATTATTGGCTATATTCCCCACACTGTGCATTTCATGTCACGGTGATGAATTTATTTTGCAACTGGAAGTTTGTACTTCTTTCCTGATTTTTTTTTGCACATGCTACTCAAAAGCTTTAGGAGTAAAGGCAACAACATCCTAATTAATCTGTCACAGGACCTAAAGAGAAAAAAGAAAGAGATCGCAAAGAAGTAGGAAAGATCAAGGAAAACAACAGTCATCAAGCATGTGTGTCATGATTTTGATTCTTGGATTTTCTAGCATCTATATCATGTTGTTTACTTGGTTTCTTGGTAAATAACCTGACTACAGTCCACAAAAATTCAGAAACCCCTGAGGACATAAACTTGTAAAGCAACACTAAACCCCGTGTGATTTTTTTTGCTCCAATTACCTTGAATTGACGCTAAGACCATACTTTAGAGTTTGTCTGCATTGGAGAAATCTTTAAGCGCTGATATTTGCAAAGTGTTTAACATACAAGTGAATGCACACTTTCAAATGGAGATTTGCATTTTCATCACGACATGCAATTCTTATCATCCCCTGATTATGCAGTGTGACTTCACAACATAGCCTTTGCCGAAGCTCTTCCGTTTCCGGAAACATTCTTCCTCTTCTTCTTCTTCTTTTTTTTTTTTAATTGAAGTACAGTTGATTTACAATGTTTTCCTCATTTCTTCTCTACAGCAAAGTGACTCATTTATACACATATATACATTCTTTTTTATATTCTTTTCCATTACGGTTTATCAAAGGAGACAGGATATAGTTCCCTGTGCTCTACAGTAGGACCTTGTTGTTTATCCATTCTAAATGTAATAGTTCACATCTACTAACCCCAAACTCCCAGTCCATCCCTCTCCCCTCCCCCTTGGCAACCACAAGTCTGTTCTCTATGTCTGTGAGTCTCTGTTTCATAGATAGATCATTTGTGCCATATTTTAGATGCCACATATAAGTGACATCATATGATATTTGTCTTTCTCTGTCTGACTGACTTCACGTAGTATGATCATCTCTAGATCCATCCATGTTGCTGCAAATGGCATTACTTCATTCTTTTTTATGGCTGAGTAGTATCCCATTGTGTATATGTACCACATCTTCTTTCTCCATTCATCTGTCGATGGACACCTAGGTTGCTTCCACGTCCTGACTATTCTTCCTCTTCTCGACTCTAAAGTTAATTTCGACTTCGCCCTGTGGGATCTAGCCTCTATCTTTCACTTCCTTAATGATGCTCTTCCAAGTCCCTTGGTCAACCGACTCCTTCTTCCAAGCACATAGCAAAGTGCACATTTGGAAACGGGACAGGTGGTGTTCAGTTTCGGGGGGGGGGCATAGGTGCCCTCCTCAAGGCTTGATGATCTTCTAAATCACAATTGTGTCTTGCTCATGTCCCTGTGTCTTCTTTTAACCCAAACACTGGTGCAAAGCTTACCTTGTTAATCACTTTTGACTTGTGTGTTCATATTCTATTGATACAAGATGACCCCCTCATGTTCTCTACTGTTCCAGTAAGGAAGGAGCGGCATCTAATGAGATTAAAGAAAATTAGGACTGTCTCCTTCCCAGTGTGTCCAATTCCATATAGAAACTTAAATATAAAGTAATGTCTCCCTACCCAAATCATCCTTAATGTGAACACTGCTTGGCTGTAATTTGAACCAAGTTTAAGAAATATGCATGCATTGTTTCCAAGAGCCTTTTTTTTTTTTTTCTTCCGTCGTTGATTTGATTCTCTGGACCCATTTATTTTTGGTGTATTCCTTGGAAAGCAGACCACAAGAAGAAGAACACAAAAATGAAGGAGGGACCTACATTTCAAACAAATAAAAACAATGGCAGCTTCCATCATGCCAAGTCAGCAGCCCTGTTCGTGGGAAAAGTCAGTTGAGTTCCTCTCTGTAGACCTGAAGCATCATAGACCAAATCTCAGCATATATTTAATTATGTTCACTTGGAAAACAAATAATAAAGTAGGAAATTAAAGAAAAAAAACTATTATTCTCAAGTTAGACATATCAACATATGTAAACATTATTTTATCAGGGAAAAAAAAAAATCCCCCTGTTGCAACAATTGCTTGTCAGGGACCTGGGGCAAATGCTTCCTTGGTGTTGATTCCAAGGAACAGGGATAAGCCAGAGGGTCATATCTACCTGAAGAGGTGAGGGGGCTGGAAATTGAGACCGCTGCCATTCTCAGCCACCTTGAAAAGGTCAGACAAACAAAACAAAATGAAATGAAGACAAACAGGCAAAATGGAAACTCTGGGCCACCTCCACACATGCTGGGAGGTTTAATCCTGTTTGGACACAGGAAAAAGGAGGAAATCTCACAAGCTAAGGGCAGAAAGTGGTGTGGCAATATTGACACAGCAAAAATGTAGCACAGCTGAACGCAGGAAAGAGAGAAGCAACCACATGCTTGATGGACAAGCGGACTTACTCATGTTTCCTTTGGGTCCTGAAAGTTCTGCCTTACTTGCAAATTTTTAAGTGAACAAAAGCGGGTTTAGCCAACCAAATCAGGGAGTTGCCTCTCACAGTCACAGGTGGTGTCTCATACAATCTGATTCTTTTTCAGAATGAGTTTTATTAGGCTGAGTGTAGGGAGGAGAGACAAATAGAAATATTTTAAAACCAGCCTTATACCACATAGCCTCAAGATTTTTACATGTATGTTTATTCTCTATGAAACATATTTAGCACATTCATTACTGGAAACTAAGTATTCGTTTATACCTAGAAACTCAGTATTATGTCTCATTGACATCTTGTTGAAATAACTACAGCAATAACAAAAATCAGCTCACGCTGTAGAAACATGATACATTCATTCCTAGTAACTAAATATTCTGTCTAATTGACACTTTGCAGAAATGAAAACAGCTATGCTGCAAGAAGCAGCTGATTATAGTATTTGGATCAAGGCTGATGTCTAAAACGTGCTTTAAATATACACTTTAAGCCTCAAATCACCAAAGAAAACGGTTCAGCTTTCACCAAAAATTTATTACTCTAGGGTTTCCCAGTATTGACCCTGTTGACACTTGGGACCAGATCATTCTCTGTGGAGGGCTGTCCTTTGCACTGTAGGATGGTAAGTAACATCCTTTACCTCCACCCATTAGATGCTGGGAGCAGTCCCCCCACCCCCCGTGGTGACGGTGAAAAACGTTCCCAGGCATTGCCAAACGACCTGGGCAGACAAGCAAGAGTGCAGTGCCCCCAGTTGAGAACCCACCCCGTTCATCCAAGCACTCTTGTGTTTTAAAATAGTGCATTTTCAAAATCCATTTTTCACGTTTGGGCAGAATAGATTCAGTCAGAGCCCTTCTTTTCTCTTTGCCCCGGATGTATGTATTTCTCTCTTCAATCTTACCTCCCTTCTTTTATCCCTCTCTCCACACCCCCCTTCCTTCTTTCAACAAATATTTTTATGCCTCCTGCAAAGCAAAATCTGTGCAACTTCTGGGGATAAAACGGTGCCCAGAATACAGACTAGAATCTTAAGTATTCAGGAGAAAGTTCTGAAGATATTAACATTAATAATAAGCTACTGAACAAAATATTGGCTTCAGGATCTACCAAAATAGGAACTTTTCCCTGTTCTCCCAGACGCACTTTCATTTTTAGTAGCATCCAGTTTGAAACAGCACTTCAGTTAGCCTATGAAATGCATCGCCAATATTCACCAGATCTTGGCACTTCTCCACTCGATGGCTAAAGAAGGGTATTCTAAACTTTCAAATCACTCCAGACCCCAGACCTCAAGTGTCTGATATTCCATGAAAGTAGACAAAAGAAAATCGTCCTTCATGTGTGCCAACTAATTTAATATACCACGGGAGAGGTGTTCTTAGGCGTTATACCGCTGTTCTCTGGGAGGTCCTAGTGGGACCATGCTGGTATCTGACCGTAATTATCTTACTGCCTTTGAGACACTGAGGGGCAGGTTTGTACTTGCACTGTAGCAGACATGTAAACAAAAACAAAGATGCTTTTCAGGTGAGGTTTGTATACCTTACATGTTCTCCCTTCTGCACATACACTGTCTGTCACCTTGTTTGGAGAATGACAGTCACAGAGTCTCATCAGCTGCATATAGCATGAAAATGGCTTAGGTGGTGATCTCAGGAGCCTTGAGACCGTTATTAGGAATTTTCCTCAGGATTTCCCCCAGTAAGAAACATTCCCCCAAATGGGAACCCAAGAGGACTCTAAAGGATGACCATAGAGAAGTGATCACAGGGGAGGGAACTTCAAAAATTTGACACCTTGAGTGGGATCTGACGAATGAACCAGAATTAATAAACATCATTGTAAGATGTGTGTGTAGCCAGGAAGGGTCATGGTAAAATTAAAACAGATGTGAGCACTTCTGAGGTGGGGAGAAAGTGGTCAGCTGTCAGGAGTTTGCTTTTACTGGAGTAAAGGCCATGGTGTGTACCAGACAGAAACAACCCCTCAAGATGTCCACATACTCATCTCTAGAACCATGGTTACGCTGTATCACAGGGCAAAGGAGAAACACGGTTACAGGTGGAATTAGGGTTGATGATAAGCTGACTTGAGATGGAAAGATTACCCTGGATTATCCAGGGAGTAGAATGTAATCCCAGGCATCCTGCAGAACAGAACATGAAAGCTGAAGGGGAGCACACACCCAGGAATGGGGGTGGCTTCTAGATGCTGCAAAAGCCAGGAAAACATATTCTCTTGTAGTAACTCCAGAAAGCAATCTATTTGAGTTCTAGCAAATCCCTGCTTTTGGGCCCAGTGAGGCCTGTGTCAGATGGCCAAACTGCATCACTCTAAGATAATACATTGGTGTTAAGACACCAAGACCGTGGTGACTTGTTATAGCAGCAAGTAGGAATTTCATCCACGAGTCTAGAAAATTGTGGTTGGGTTCGATAAACCCCGTGTTCAATCATGTGGATTATTTTCTTAGGGAAACCAGGCAACATAGAAGAGTTTTGAACAGTTGATCATGTTTAATTCTTTATGAGAGAGTCTGGAGGTGGGACAACCAATAACAAGATGATCTCAGGAATCCTCAAAAATAATGATGGCAGCCTTGACTAAGAGGTACCTTGTGATGGGACTGAAAGGGTAAACTTGAGAGAGATTCATAAAGGAAGCTGACAGGACACTGTAAAAGATTGGAGGATGCATTCACTTCCCGAGGATTTAGGAGGTAATCTTCTTTCATTGTTCCCTGAGTGGGGACTCATTAAAGGTGACACATTACCTGTGGAAGAAGAAAAGTTGAATGCAGACACGTGGACGGATTTGGAGCTGACTTTGGTTTATCAGATGGTGATGGATGTCTGCTGGGCAGGTGGGCACATAGATCGAAATTTTAAAAAGAAAGATGTCTTGGAGACCCAGGTAGGGCTGAACTTCAGCATAGAAATGCCCATGGAAACCATGGAGGGAAAGAACTTCCCCTAGAGAAACATAAACCTGATACATAAGATAGAGCAATGGAAGGTTGAGCGTCAACATCTACTGATGTTGTGGGCAGAGGCAGAGGAGGATGGGGACATAAGGATACAGAATTCCGAAGAATCCAGAAGGACGGAGAGGAGGAGATGAGCATGATGGCTGCATAGGCAGAGGAGGATGGAGACATGAGGATACAGAATTGCGAAGAATCGAGAAGGACGGACAGGAGGATATGATAGTGATCGCTGCAGAGGCATCACGGTGATTCAAGAATCCAGAGATTGTCAAAGGTAGAACATGCTATAGAAACCTCAAGAAATGAAATGATGGAATGTTTCTCTGTAGATGGTAAAATTGATGAGTCGTCCGTGACCCATTTTAGAAGAGATTCAGTGGTGTGCTTTCAGAGCAGTCAGCATCGTAGCCGAGGGAAAACGCAGTGTTGGAGCCGCACATCAGCCCTGCTCAATCATCTTGGTCTTGACCCTTGGTTTGCGTAGCATATTAGCAATGAATACATGTCACCTAGACTGAAAATACTTTCTCAGAACAACTAGAAAATGTGCAAGTAAAATGCTCTCTTGTATGGCAAGTAATCAGAAGAGTGCAACATCAAAGGACATTCCTCAAGATAGTGTTTATATAGGTGTCAACTTTTTATGGACTGTCGACAATTGACTATAGTTCCATTTGAGAATATATATTGTGCTTGATTACTTCACCTGCAAAAATCATGGTGATTATTAATCATGGAATGATTAGGCACTCGGCTCCAAGCATATACAATACAAAATAAATCATCCTGCATCTCTTAGTGAAGTGATTTATATACTTCTGGTGTCTAACTTTATTAGGGCTCAAACACTTAAAAGATTCCAATATGCTGTGTCTCATCATCTGATCACTTGTTCTGGTATGAACCTAATTTCCTAACAGATGACTATATTTCCCACTGGGAAATTGTGGAATTTGTTATTTTCTTTTGCAAAAAAAAAAAAAGCCACAAATATTGTATCTAATGTGTTTGTTGTTTTCTCAAGACTATGAGGAAAGTTTCCCTCCTGATGTGTCTTCTTCACTCTCATCCTGTGTGTGTATATATGTGTGTCTTGCTCTGTCACCACATAAATTTATGTATATATGTGTAAACTACTTTTTTTGCAGATTTTATTGAGGTATAATTGACAGTATATTAGTTTCAGGTGTACAATGTAATGAGTCTATATTTTTCAAAACGATCACCACAGTAAGTCTAGTAACATCCATCTGCATACATAGTTACACATTTTTTTCTTGTGATGAGGGCTTTTAAGAACTCCTCTCTTAGCAGCTTTCAAATATGCTAACAGTATTATTAACTATAGTTGCCATGCTGTACATTACATCCCCATGACTTATTTATTTTATAACTAGAAATTTGGACCTTTTGACCCCATTCAACCAATTCATCCACCCCCCAGACCCCACCTCTGGCAACCACTAATCTGTTCTCTGTATCTATGAGGTGTTTTTTTTACCTTTATCATTATTTTTTAATTTAGTTTTAATTTTATATTGGAGTAGAGTTGATTTACAATGTTGTGTTAGTTTCAGATATACAGCAAAGTGATTCAGTTATACATATACATATATCTATTCTCTTTCAGATTCTTTTCCCATATAGGTTATTACAGAATATTGAGGAGAGTTCCCTGTGCTATACAGGAGGTCCTTGTTGATTATCTATTTTGTATATAGTAGTGTGTATCTGTTAATCCCAAACTCCTAATTTATCCCTCCCACCTTTCCCCTTTGGTAACAAGTTTGTTTTCTATGTCTGTGAGTCTATTTCTCTTTTGTAAATAAGTTCATTTGTATCATTTTTTTAGATTACACCTATAAGTGATATCATATGATATTTGTCTTTCTCTGTCTGACTTTACTTAGTATGATGATCTCTAGGTCCATCCATGTTGCTGCAAATGACATTATTTCATTCTTTTTATGGCTGAGTAATATTCCATTGTATGTATGTACCACATCTTCTGTATCCATTCATCTGTTGATGGATATTTCAGTTGCTTCCATACCTTGGCTATTGTAAATAGTGCTGCAGTGAACATTGGGGTGCATGTGTCTTTTTGAATTAGCTTTTTCTCTAGATATATGCCCAGGAGTGGGATTGCTGGGTCATATGGTAGCTCTCTTTTCAGCTTTGAAGGAACTTCCATACTGTTCTCCATAGTGGCTGCACCAATGTACCTTCCCGCCAACAGTGTAGGAGGGTTTCCTTTTCTCTGCACCCTCTCCAGCATTTATTGTTTGTAGACTTAATGATGATGGCCATTCTGACAGGTATGCGGTGTTATCTAATTGTGGTTTGATTTACATTTCCCTGATGATTAGTGATGTTGAATATCTTTTCATGTACCTGTAGGCCATCTGTATATCTTCTTAGGAAAAAGGTCAATTCAGATCTCTGCCCATTTTTTAACTGGATTGTTTGGGTTTTGCTATTGAGTTGTATGAGTTCTTTATATGTTTTGGATATTAACCCATTATGAAATGTTTGATTTGCATATGTTTTCTGCCATTCAGTAGGTTACCCTTTCATTTTGTTGATTGTTCCCTTTACTGTGCAGAAAATTTTTAGTTTGATGTAGTCCCAATGATTTATTTTTTGTTTTGTTTCCTTTGCTTTTGGAGTCAGATCCAGAAGAATTGTCACCAAGTCCGATATCAAAGAGCTCCCCATGTATGTTTTCCTCTCGGAGTTTTATGGTTTCAGGTCTTTAATCCGTTTGAGTTAATGTTTGTGTATGGTGTAAGATAGGGGTCCAGTTTCATTCTTTTGCATGTGGCTGACCAGTTTTCTCAACACTGATTATGGAATAGAGGGTCCCTTCCTTATTGTATATTCTTGACCCCTTTGTCATAAATTAATTGACCATATACGGGTGGATTTAAAGCACTTTATATGCATAAAAGATATTTCTTCTTTTAAAATTTAATTTTCATTAATTTTTACATCTGTATACCTCTGCACTAAACACACTTGCAAGATGGCATATTTATCTCTGAAAAGGAGCACCACTAAAGTTTTTAATGTGCAATAGAAATTTATACCACATGTAAATCCACACTTCTAACAATTGTATTCCACAATTCCAAATAGGTCCATTTTGCAGTTTCTACTTTCAAAACCCAGCATAGTGGAATTCACCTAAAATGGTACTAAATTATTGATGTGGGTTGTTTTTTGTTTTTGTTTTTGTTTTGGCATGCTTGTCTTAAGTGGCTCAGAATAGACCAAACACTTCTCTGAGGGCAGTTTGGCCCCTGATCTCAGATTCCTTCAGCACAGCACACGGTGGAAGTCTCTGGACCATGGCCCCTGATCTCAGATTCCTTCAGCACAGCACACAGTGGAAGTCTCTGGACCAGTGCAGCCTTCTCACAGGAACTGACTGCCTAATGGAAAAGCACTGACCCTCTGGAGTTCCTCTTTTCTGCAAACACGTCTTTCTCTCTTCTGCCAAGATATTTTGTCTTCATCCACTTTCTCCTAGAGTCAACAGAGCCAGTGTGAGCAGAATATAAATGCGCACTCATTTCAGAAAGAACTCTCTGTTCATAACAAGCAAAGGATACACCATTTTCTTTAGCTGAGAGCTGGACCAAATCTCCAGACATCCACTGGTCTTGTGTTACAGTGAAAAGGTAGAAGTAGATGGCTTCAGATTTGACCTTCCACTCTGGAATTCCCCACTATTTTATGTTCATCACACAGGTATCTGCAGAGCAACCACTGTGTGCCAGCTACATGTTCAGACCAAAGTTACACAGGTGGAAGGACTTCGTCTGCATGCATATATTCTGATACTTTAATTTCTGGCAACGGAACGATTCCAAATGCACAAGAGCCTTGGCAGCCCAAATTCACTCTCTCTGCCTTGTTCAAATATGTGCTGGCACTTAGGTTAAAATAGTTAAGTCCTTAGCTATTATTGTCATCAGATTCCTGGGGTGCTAGCTGGTGTCCGTAATCCACTTTTATCATGAGTTTCATATGGATCATATGCAAAATATAATTATGCTCCATATATTTAAAGAAATGAAAGAATGAGGACATGAAAATATTTGGGTATTTCAAAAGTTACCCTGCTTTGGTTATGACAAAGGATGGAAAACTAGAAAGTGAGGTTACAGAATATGGAGAATAGAATGAAAAGATCTAAAATATACCTTACCTATTCAAGGAGATAAAGTGAGAAACAACGGGGAGGGGGATGAAGCTATCTTTGTAAAGATGTCACCTAAGAATTTTGCCAGATTGATTAAGGACACCAATTTTTAGTTTAAAAACCTGAACAAATGCAACCATGGTACGTACAAACTAACTGAGATCTAGAAACCACAGGTTTTAAATTCAGAATACCAAGGCAAAGAAAAGATCTAAAAAGTAGGAAAAGATTAAGAAAAAAAAAAAAAACATAGGAATGACGATTAGTCTGACGTCAGATTTCTGAGCAGTAATGTCAACCTAGGTTTCTAAATTTGGAAAATATATCCTTCAATAGCAAGGACAAAATAAAGATATTTTAAGTCAAAGAGATAGCCTTAGAATTTACGTTAACGATGACAGCAAGGTCTCAATGAGGCTTTTACTGTTATTTTAATAACAGTGTCAAATCTCAAGAGTAAGGAGCATAATCTTAGATTAAAGAGCTGAGACACAAGGAAAAATGAAGACTGTTGAAAGTGGTAAAATGTGGAGCTACATTGAAACAAACGCTGTCTTTACGAGTTGAAAATAAGAATGTCTTAAGGAAATGAAAGTACAAGATCTACCTAAATGTATACGACAGCACCAGCTTATACGTTGGAAAGAGAATGTCTGTACTTTACAATTCTAAGATCCTTGTGATGTCTAGCAAAAGGGGAAGTCTGTTGTTTACATTCAGACCTCAATTAAAGCATGTTTGGCTGAAAAAAAAGCTATAGGATCATCTGTGATACAGAACAGATAACAGAGAGGAAAAATGGAAAAAGAAAAAATAATCCAAAACTCAGACAGCAAAATAGACCACATGGAAAGAATAGAAATAGAAAATAAGTATTTAGAAATAACAGAAAAATATAGGATATATTTTGCTTAGCATGAACCCTCCACTCTTGAAAACAAGGCAATTTCTCTGAAACGCTCACGGGGAGCCTGAATAGGCAATGAAGGAAAAGGTGCAGGGGTCATGGAATGGAGAAGACACAGTTTGCCGTGAGTTGACCACATGGCCATGGGTATGGCTTGAAGATGGCAGGTGGTCCCAGACCTGATGGTCTCCATGAAACTTGCAGAGATGTGAATGCTAAGGAAACAGGGCTTCTGTATTGCTTTGTATTTGTGATTGTGGTTTTCTCTGCATCAGTAAGAAAGAGGGAGAGCAGGGGTTGTAAGATACATTGGAGAACAATGGAAGGTCTGTTTGAAAAAGGAATGTGTGCAGGGAAATCTGCTCCTCATGGGAGAACAGTTCCCTGAGCACAGCACAGGGGCTTGTGAAAGAAGACAAGATGGGAGGGAAGGGTTTGGGGTAGGAGATTAGAACCCAGACAATATGGAAATAAACATGCAGAAGGTCCTTAGTGTGTGATACCAACACAAATGAGAATAAAGATAAGATACTGTATCCACTAGAGTTTCTCCACTCAAGACACAACTTGATGATATGGCATCAACTTTCATGTCTTTTTTCTAGCTTCAACATGGCAGACTTGTAAATAGCTTGATGACCCAGCTAGATGAAATAACAGTTGTTTAATATGGTGAAAACAATAAAAAGGTCAATGCAGTTTAAAATTAGACTTTCTTCCACTAAGTTAAGTTTCAGTGCTGTGAATTAAGTAAACGTGCTGTTTTTGAATCAGATAAACTAGTCATAGGACATGTTTTGCTTCATGATACTGCTGGCACCCCAAGTTTCCAACAATGTGTAGGATATTTTGAGGGTCACTGTGTCCTGAGGGGCAGTTGAATTCCTCACCTGTGAGTATTGGTTGACCTGGAAGGGTTAATCCACATTTGGATCTCTGACTTAGTAGATGGTCTAGCTCACTACAGGCATCTTATTTTATTTTATTTTTTATTTTATTTTATTTTATTTTATTTTATTTTATTTTATTTTATTTTATTTTATTTTATTTTATTTTATTTTAGTTATTTTTTTGGCTGCCTCGGGTCTTAGTTACGGCATGTGGGGTCTTTGTTGCAGCATGCGGGATCTTTCTTCGTGGCACAGGTTCTTCATTGTGGTGCACAGGCTTCTTTCTAGTTGTGGCGCGTGGGCTCTGTAATTTGTGGGAGGCGGGCTTTCTAGTTGAGGCGTGTGAGCTCAGTAGTTGTGGCGCGTGGGCTTAGTTGCCCCGTGGCATGTGGGATCTTAGTTCCCCGACCAGGGGACGAACCCACAACCCCTGCATTGGAAGGCGGATTCTTTACCACTGGACCACCAGGGAAGTCCCCAGGCATCTTATTTTAGCAAGGCTCTTGAAATTCCCTTTATAAAAACACACGGACAGCATCATTATGAAGCAGGCAGTCATCCCATGCCTCCTATGGGAGTTTCGATGTCCCGCCCATCACATTTCTCCTGGCTGTACGTTGCATTTAAGGCAAAAGGAAATGGAAAGATCATCTACGCCATGCTGAGGTGTCCTTTGTGGAACTGGCCACTTAACTCTGTGATGTTTGCCACCCTGATAAGTCAATACATACTCTGCGGCTCACCTGCAAAAACCGGACACACACCTCAGCCTTCAGTAGAAAAATTCAGGGATACTGTCCAACAGTCCCTCACAGGACTGGAGCTGCAGCATTTAGGGACTTAGTGAATTAAATAATGGTGGTGAAATGCCAGTTTTCTACCCAAAGACTTCATCTCACAAGACCGCTTTAGCAATATCCTCTGAAGGTGATTTCAGACGGTTTAAATTTTAGACAGATACACTCTTAGTAGCAAGACATCGCTAATTCACTTCACACTTCTGATACCTTGATGATATCAGTTTACCTTTTTGAGTGTCATTTATGTTGGCAGTTGTACCTTCCAATACTTTCATTGGTGAAATTTGATATTATTGTGTCTAATTATTTTACATGTGTTTTTTACCTGGTTCCTCTGGGGTAGAGACTAATGGAATTTTATGTCTTGTCTATTATAAGCTTTAGGTTTTTTTTTTCTTGTTGAACTCACTAACGTGATGAGTATCTGACTATAATTAGTTGGTTTATGCTTTATTAAATGATTTTGAAAAGTCAGGAATGAATACAAAAACTCCTGCTTTTATGTGATGTGTATGTGTGTGTATGTTTTTGTAGCAGTAGCAGTAGTAGTAAAAAGGGTGATTTCAGGGTATTCAAATCTCTAACCCAGTAGACTGGGCTAAAATGCAATTCAATTAAAGTTGATAGATTATTACAGTAAAAAACAATGATTTCCCAATATTCCCATGTCTAGTTCTTATCTCTCCTTTTAATTATCAATATTAAATATTTGAGAAAGCGTTCATTGAGTATTTACAGTCTATGAAGCATTATGGAAATACAACAACAAAAATAAGACAGCTCCTGAATCTAAAACGTAAAAATATGAGAATAAAGACAATACATGAATACATGAACCATCTAGAAAGAAAAAAAGCATGTAGCGATCAAAACAAACGATATTTTAAGTAAGAGTGTTTAGAGCTGAATAGGATTATTGGATGACAGTCTTTTCTTAGACATCCAATGTAACCACATCTTTTAAAACATTGTAGCTACCAAAGAGAGAAAAGAAATCAAGAAGTCCTTTCCCACAGAATTGGAAATCATCTTAGAGACTAGCACACAGGCAACAAAACTCAATTGCAAGCGTATCGCTCTTTCATTCCTCAGAGTCTAATGCAGTAATTGCACAATTCTTTTGATAATTCTCCAACGCTTACTAATAGAAAAAAATCTATTACAATGTTGATGTCTAGTTCTTATGAAATAATTATTGCCCCAAATATTTCGTATGTGTACGCCTGACTTAAGTATTGAAATTGAACTACCCTTGATAGAATCTGGCTTAAATGTTTATAGACTTCATAGTGTCAGGCTATGTGCACTGCACATATTGGGACCTTATTGAACTTCTAAAGATATTTTTAATCAGAAATAAGATCTATGCCCTAAGTCATATAATAATTACATATAATAATTACAATAACCTGTAAGAAGTTTCCTTTAATTTTCTACTAAGTAGTACTTAACTCATGTTTATTTTTAAGAAAGAGAAAAGAAAGGACAAGTGAAGATTTGGGTTAGAAGAGAAACACAAAAGTGAATTTAGCTTCAGAGAGGAATATCCATATCCAAAGAGGGGTGCCCACAATTTGTTAATGGCAGTGTGTGTGTGTGTGTGGGGGGGGGGTTATAGGTACACGTCTGTGTGTGTGTGTGTGTGTCTGTGTGTCTGTGTGTGTGTGAGAGAGAGTATGAAGGTGAAGGCAGCATGTCGAGCCAGGGTACTTCCTGGGGATGAATATCTACAATTACACCGCCTACATCCAGGCCGCCTCTCCGGGGCGAATATGTGCTGTGGAGCTAAGCGTGAAACACGGTTCAGCTTTTGTTCCAGTTGGGAAGAGCGCCCTTGCATATGGGGATAGTGGGTGTCTGTGATCACAGCCCACATGAGGGCAGCAGACCCCCTTTCCAGTTATTCTCTCAAATCATAAATGTGCGAGTGTGGTATCTATTTTCAAGAAAGAAAATATGTCCAAAGTTTCATTCCAAGACTCTTTAGAAAGAATGCCAATAAACGTTTAGCACAGGCAATGCTTAAAGAACCGACACACTCAACTTTTAAATCTAGTATTAGCAGATGAGTAGATGTGCGCTTTTCTGCACATTTTAAGAATTGTTGGGTGCAGTTTCGAAAACATAATTCAATTCATTGTAGGAGTTTCTAATTTATAGCTAAAGAGAATGGTGCACAGTCTAAGACTGTAGAATTTTATCTCATTTACATAAGAAAATTTCTGAAAATACTGATATTTTAAGTTTTAAAAAATATTGACCTTTGAAGTACTGATAGTCTTGAGAGAATTTGTATTTTTTAAAAAAAAATTTTCCCAAGCATATCTCTCTAAATCCAAATGACATCCATGGTAATGTTCTACATATATATATATGTATATATATATATACTTTTTTTTCTTGGTTCTTCCTCCTAAAGTCTGCCATGCAATGTATATAAATTTAATACTTTTTAAGTCATCTTAACTTGTTGCCCAGTTGAAAAATTCAGATGCTGATGGTTCCTTTTCATTACTTGCAAAAATCACTATGCTGTCTGTCACCTATGTTATTTGTCAGCTGACAACCCATGGACACATTGACATGAATATGATAGTATTTCAATCTTAGCTCTGTCAATGATTTCTTATATCAAATCTGTATCTGTCTGGAGTTGCATTTGCCCACCCCTGCAGTGGTCAACTAGTCAACATTTAATGCAGTTTGCTCTTTCTCTTTTTTTTTTTTTTTTTTTTTCATATTTACAAATCCAGTAGATCTCTACCAATCAGAGAAGCAGCAAGACAGGCAAGACCTTAATTTACAGTGACTCTTTTCCACTTGTTAATAACCATTTTAAAATTTGCTCAATGAATATGAATTTTTAAATGCAGATAGAATAGTTAACAGACATTCGTAAACGTATGACCAAGTGGCCTTTAGCTTTTTATGGACATATAACCTAAATAATGAAAAGTATGAAAACCAAGCAACCAACTGGATAGGTTAACATAAAGAGAACACACCCATGTAGTAATCTTCCAGATCAGTAGGTAGAATTTTAACAGGACGGCAGAAATGTCTTTCACACGCCTCTGTCGTGACTACCCACCTCATCCTCTGCCCACATAATTGCCTGCAATTAACTCTGCCTGTTCTCAGACCTTATAAAAATGGAGCAATACAGTTTGCTTTGCTTTGCTTTTTGTTGCTCCTTTTACTCGATATTTGTCAAGATTATTCATGCTGTTGTTCGCAGCTCTGCATGATTTGTTTCATGGCTCTATAATACTTCATTGGCTTCATGTCCTACAATGTACTGATTCATCTATTAATATAATCACTAGATATTTGGGTTGTTTCCAGTTGGAGCAATTAAAAAAAATAGTGGTACTCTGGACTCAAATGCATGGCCTTTATCCCTGGTAACTTAATATTTTCAGTGCTGTTTTACATGGTAAGTATAATGAGTTATTAAATTAGTTTTTCCTCTTGTGGGTGGCAGAGACTGATGTTTGTGTACTACTCAGCATTCACCCTAATTTTAGTATTTTGTGGATTCTCTGCCTCGTTGACTGTCGTAAGTCTGTCACCTATTAATAATTTTTTTTTTCTAAAAACTCTCAGAACTTTATAGTCTTTTCTGGGCAGGAGGTACACCCTCAAATATAATATTGAATAGATGCAGTGTTATCTTTTTCTCTGAGTGCTTCTGATTCCTGCAGGATGTTGAGAAGTTAATCCTTTATGAAGTAAAAGAAGCCCCCTCATAGCGTTAGTCTGGTAAAAACGTTCCTGTAAATTAATCAGGGACTGGTGTTCCTTTGGGGAGATTAATTTTAAAAATAGGTGAATTTTTAAGCATTTACCAAAGTAGACAGAAGAGTATAATGAATATACTCACTGCTGACCTTCAGTTATTTTCAATTTAGAACCAGCGTGTTTAAACTACCCTCCCCTCTCCTGTCACCACCCTGGAAACTGTCATACATTGTAGCTAATTATTGAGGGCCATTAATGAGTAGAGTTTCAGGACTAAAGTGTCTTCTTGCCTGTGTTGGGCTGTTTCATTATTTATATGAATAGTCTGTGGGATGTAAAATGACACATTTTATTCCATTATAGTTTTCTTCAATCTCTATCTGAGGTATTATCCCATGTTTCAATATACTGTTGACTGTTTATGCTTTTCTTTCTCTCTTCCTGACCAGCCTTGTCAGTGTTTTTCCCATATTACTGTTCCCATACGCCAATATTTTAAATTTTATTTACTATACTGTTGATTTTCCCTAGCATTCCACTGCAGACCATGTGGTTATTTTCTTCTCTGCGTTTACTTCTCAGTTCCTTCTTTCTACTCTCTTTGTGTTTAATGTGGGTTTTCCAACTTTTAATTATTTTTGTCTTTTATATTTCCTCTTTAAAATGAGTCATAGCAAAATTAAAATTAGTGAAGTAAAGTTAGTCCCCTTTAGTCACACTTCACATGCCTTGTTATATGATGTTGTCGGTGTCTTTGGATTCTGCATATTTTCCAACTTCTATGATATTTTTCTTTTGAACCCCTGAAATTGTTTAGAAGTGAGTGTTTCATGATGCAAGCATATGATCTGTTTTTCACTGGTGTTTTGTTATCAATTTATATTTATTTTGTTGCTGTGCGTTAGAGTGTGTGTACTGGTTAGTGCAGTAAGTTTGCACATTGTTCCGGGTATGCAATGTTCTGTAAAAGCGCATCAGTACCATCCTTTTAACATTCTAAGTTGTATCTACATCTCTTTTCTAAATACTTTTCTGCTTGTCAAACCTTTTCAGAGAAAGATTTATTTAAATCTAAGACAGATTTTGGATTTGCCAGTTTTTCTGTTTACTTTTGGCTGTGTCGTGTGTGTGTGTGTGTGTGAGAGAGAGAGAGAGAGGGAGAGAGAGATTTGCTATTTTGTTAGGTGAAAACAAGATCAGAATTCTGGTGATTTTTTTTTTCTGCCTTTTATTTATTACAAATTTCTGGGCGTTTTCTTGGTTATCAGCTCTGCTACTCTGATAGGCCTTGCTGGAGAAATGGCAACTCTCAGGCTCTGAGACATCTGAGAGGAGGTTTAGTGTTTCATTATTAAAAATAATAAGACTTCTCTGTCCAGAAGGCTCGCTACACGGTATCATAACTAACATATAGAGCAGTCTGTCGTCACAAAGTACCTGATTCTAGCTGGACCAGCCTCTCATTGGCTGCTCTCTCCCTGCACAGGTTCCTGAGTAACTGAGATGTAGACAGAGTTATTAGCACAAACAAGTTATCCCTACTTCAAGAAGATGAAATATAAGACTCTGGGGATTTAGGTAGATAAAAATTGCCACGTTTTCCTCCACAGAAGAGAACACATACCGACACACACACACACACTTCCCATAAATATGGTCTCTAATGTGTGTATGGACTTCACACAACATACAGTACGCACGCGTGCCAACACATGCCCACGATTTCATATGACACTATTATTTCCAGAACGATCTGTTAATGCCGATATTTACCATGCTCGAGTGTTTCTGCTTCAGTGAACAAGGCTCAGCCATTAGTCATCACAGAAGCTAGGCAGTGGCAAAAATCCAAGCTTTTTCTCTGGCTTAGAATAGTCCCCTCCGTTGGAGAGTCAAACTCGATTGTGGGGAAAGCCCAGCTGTGGGCCCCTCACCAGGAGCAGCTGCTTCTCCAGGAAAGAGTTGTTTCTCCTTTCTGCGTTCCGTCCTCTGCCTCCGTATTTCATCGCTCTGAACCACTGCAGCATTCGTTCTAGGGTTGTCTGGTTTCTCCAATAGCTGTCCAAGTGGTTAATGCACAATATGTGGGATGGATAGGTATGCATACGTTAATAGATATGTGGTGGGCAGGTAGAAGTAAGATGAAGTGACCCTGGCTCAAAGGGGGCTCTATCCATTGACTGGCGTCCTTAAAAGAGAAGGGAGGGAAGCTGTAGATGCAGAGACACAGAGAAGCCCTGTGAAGACAGAGGCAGAGACGGGAGGGATGCGACCACAAGCCCAGGGATGCCTGGAGCCCCCAGAAGCTGGAAGAGGCAGGTAGGACCCTCCCTTAGAGCCTCTGGAGGGAGCATGGCCGTGTCCACACCTTGATTTCTGACCTCTGTCCTCCAGAACCATGAGGGAATACATCTCTGTTGTTTTAGACATTTCTCTAGTTTTAAGCCACCAACTTTGTGATAATATGTTGTAGTAGCCACAGGAAACTCATACAAGATACATACATGGATATATACGTATGTTCATACACACACACACACACACACACACACTTTATTATATATTTATATATTTCAAAATTTATTGTGTATAATACATATATTCCTTTTGTTTACAGTATTACTTTGCCAACACCTATCTGGTGCTTAATTGATAGTATGTGTGACAGATATATGTGTGTACACACGCACGCGAACATGCATAGTGAAAATACATATTATTGGAATGGGATCTGGAAAAGGTCAGGAACCAAGGCGGTTACCAGATGTTTGTTCCTTTCCAAAACGTCCATAAGACATTTGTTTCATGCTAAACGATTGTTGATATTTGGTCCTTTCCAAAACATCCATGAGCATATTTGGTCCATGCCAAATAGATTTAGACAGGACCAAATGTCAAGGACCTTTTGGTGTGGACCAAATCTCTTATGGACGTTTTGGACAGGAGGAAATATGACCAGGTATCAAGAACATTTTGGTGTGGATCCAGTGCCTGAGGGACCTTTTGGATGGGACCAAATACGAGCAGATATGAAGGACATTTTCGTGTGGAGCAAATGTCTTAAGTACCTTTTGGATGGGACCAAATATGACCAGATATCAAGGACTTTTTGGTGTGGACCAAATGTCTTAGGGACCTTTCGGACAGGACCAAATATCCTAAAATAAGCAAGGCAGCCTTTTTCACATTCTTCAGCTTCTCTTTGCACATCAGATCCACTAGGCTTTCCCACGTGTATGCGTCTGCTCATATCATGAACCACCCTTAGACGAATTAGTCACAGGTTAGGGCGACGTAATAAAAACCCGCCCCTTCGTGAGTGGCCGCCAACTCAAGCACCCCGTTGCCCCAGCCGCTCTCTGCCCTCCCCATGAGCAGTAATAACGGCCTCTCCATTCTCTCCATCCCTGTGACGGGGTTTGCCTTCCTTAGAGTGTTGTCACAGAAAGACGGATTTTGTCAGCTGATTCCCAAGGGATTACGAGTACCACTTTCCCCCAGTAAGTGGGGAGGCGGCAGATGTGTGGTAGATGCTCACTGAAATGTTTACTGAAGAGATGCACTGCCCCTGAGAGCAGCTTCTCTGGGGAACCGTGTTCTGTACACCTGGGCTTCTCCAAAATATTTCCCCCCTAACTGCCCCTCACGCTATGCTGGGACTCATGTATACGAGAAACCCTGGCTTCTGCCCTCCGGAGTTTAAACGTTATTCAAGTTATAGGAGGATGGACAAAACGTAATAATAACAAGGGTAATAGTACTTGTTGCTATACAAGTACTTGTAAAAATATATAATTATTAGACAAGGAAATGTATTTTGGACTTGCTTAAACAGATAGATGTAGAAAAATGACCGTAAAGAAGATTGGGTTTAGAGAATTGTACACTTAATCTGAAGCCATGTATTTAAGTAGAGCCGTTACCCTAGAGATGGGGATTCCAGAAAAGATGGGAGGGGGGTGTGTTTAAAGGGCACCTTTGCTGGAGGAGTACAAGGCAAAGGTTGGAGAAACTGATTGCACAGAAATATAGGAGAAAAAACTTGGTGGTACTCATCTACAGAAGCCTGAGGTGGGAGGAATTTCAAGGAAGACGTGGTTATATTTCTGAATCTTTTCAGGGCTATTCGGAGGAAAAGTTCACTGAACGTAATGAACCCCAGGCCTTGCAGTCTCTGTATGAAGATAGTTGCAGGTAGCTTTTAATGAATGTGTACACCGTGCCGTGTTTGGTGCCAGCAATTTTACACACATTCGTTCATTGATAACACATCAGTTGTGCAAGACGGGTGACATTACTAAGCAGACTTGCTTGGGAGCAGCCCTTTCCCCCCAGCCCCGTGGAGAAAGAATCTCCTTTCTTTCTTCTCACCCCACTGCCCTTCTTTCAAATATCAGAATCAGCAGCATTCTTTATTCCTCAACAGCAGACGTTACTCAAGTTCTGAATTAACAAGTGCAGTTTGAAATTCAGCTGCAGAGACTCAAAGCAGAGAGGAATTCATGAACATGGCTGGAGATTTTAACAACCCTCTCTCGGTAAAGGAGAGACGCGAAATCAGTAGATTATAAATAGGTAAGATTGTAAAAGCCTATTAACCAAATACTTTTAATTCTCATTTCTAAAGCCTTACATCCACAATTCTAGAATACACGTCCTTTAGAAGGCGCACGACATAGTCACCAAAACAGACCATATTCGGGACTATCAAGCAAGATTCAGTAACTTTCAAAGGAATAAAATCATGCAGAGTTTTTTTTCTCTGAACACACACATGCACAGCTAAAACATCCTACATACTTGGTATTGAGAAAATTCGCATTAACTAATTTATCAAACAGTGAATAAACGTGGACATTAGAAAATATTTTCACATTTCACAAGGATGAAAATGCAACATAGCAAATTTTTTCAGAGGTAGTGAAAACAGCGCCAAATGTAATCATTTTAAAATACTATTAGGTTGGCCAAAAAGTTCGTTCCAGTTTTTCTGTAAGATCTTATGGAAAAACCTGAATGAACTTTTTGGGCGACCCAGTATTTATTAGTTATGTGAGACTGGGCTTTGGAAGAGACGTTTGTAGCCGAGGAAACAAAAACTGAATTTGTGTTGTACAGGTGGCACTCAGTGGTGTGACACTGTATGAGATCACCCAAGGAGGGATTGCCAGAGAGAGAGAGAGATGTCGGAAGACTGAGACTGAGATCCTGACAATATTAAGAGGTCAGGGAACAGAGAAGGAAATGACAAAGGACACTGAGAAATAGCAGTGGGCATGGGAGAAAAAATCAAAAGCACCCAGAGCAGCCGTCACACGAAAATAAAGACATTTTTGTCCCCAAGGCCAAGTTGCAAAAGAGGTGAACTCTTGCGAGATGGAGACTGAGAATCGAAAATTGGATTCAGCTCCATGACGTTATTAGTGAGGTTTACATAACTAACTTCCAGACAGTGGAAGCTGCAAAACCCTGCCTGGATTGTCTTTAGGACAGAAGGGGCTGGTGCAGGTGTCACGGGCGTTGTGAGTAGAAACAATTCCTTTGGAGGAATTTCACAGTGCGTGGCAGCAAGAAGGAGTGGATGTGAGTTGGTTGGGAAAGTGGGATCGAGAACATATTTTTCTAAGATGGGAAATATGGCAGCTTTTTTGCGGATGGGAGGAATCCACTTGGGAATTGGTGCAGAATTTGTATCCTTCAGAGCACAAGGAGGGAGGGAATCCTTGCTCAGATGGAGGGATTGTGTTTGGAAAGGAGGGTGGCCACCGTTCAGAATATGTGGTTTCAGATGTGGGTACCTCGGTGGTGATGCAGGTAGAAGCCCGTGGATGCTTTGGTCTCATTGCTTCCAGGTTCTTGAAGAAATGGAAAGCAAAATCTTCAGCTGATTGAGGGGGCAAGTCTTAGGATTCTAGGAGAGGAAAGTACAAAATATCTATGAGAGGCAGTTGGAGAATTACTAGACTGCGGAAGCAAAGTGGGGGGACCTGGACACCCCACTCGGCATTTACCATCACAAACGTAAAGTCAGAGTGGTTGGTGTGGTTATGTTCACGGTGGCCAGTGGGGTGTAGGCGGAGCTGTATTTAATCAGACCTGGGGGTACAAGCTAGTGCAATAAAATGAGAGAGAGGCCAGGGATTCAGGGAGTAAGTTTAGGAGTGATGATGGTGTTTTACCACTGGATTTTAGTGGGGAAACGGGGTAAAGAAAGGTGAGTTTCAGTGAAAATTTAGTAGCTTCGATGGATTGGTGAAGCCGGTGAAGTGAACGGTTTTTGGAAATGGATTGGGGAGTTAGTGGTGAGCTGGAAGAGTTGAGGTTCAAGATCAGAAAGAAGTTGTAGCCTTGAACTTATGGAGGACAGGTGCTTATTGGAAACCATCATGTGTAGGGACTTAGGTTAGGTGGAGGAAAAGCATCATTGCAGGTAAGATTTCAGAGAACCTAAGGGCAAGGGTAGTGAAAGGACCAGGTGCATGTATATATAAATATTAAGAATTAGCTCAGCAGAATTGGAGCCCATGACAATAAAGCAAGAGGCAGAATGTTGAGAAATGAGAGGGACGGATTTGGGTGTCAGGAACAGAGAATAATATGATGAAATGGATTATAAGAGAATGAAAGTGTATGGGAACAAAATTGGCCACCCCAAAATGTGTGTCTGACATGAGGATTATTTTAGAATGATTATTTTAAAAAGCAGAAAACTCAGGAAGTCTTTCTTTTTACCTCCCCTTAGTTGCCTAAAGAATTTAGATAGAGGGCTTGTTCCTGGACTGGAATATCACCAGACATGTCTGCAAAGACTATGGACCAGGTGGGGTGAGGAAACAGCAGGGCCTGGAGATCAGAGCCCACTCCGTGTCCCACTGTCTCTGCAGGCCCAGCAAACACTTGTTTACAAACGTTTGCTTTTCCATCTCCATGGGAACTGCCTTCCTCCCCTTTGAGGTCCCAAACCACTACCCCAAGAGCCTCTTTTGTGTATAGCTGAAGATGATATTTAAGGTGCGGGTTTTGGTCATTTTGGCATGTGACTCAGGGTCTCCGGGTCTCTCCTGTGGATACATGTCTTTCAACTTTTGTTTGATTTTCGCCTGTTCATCCGTCCCATGTCAATGTAATTCTGAGATTTTAATCTTAAGAACCTAGAAGGGTAGAGAAAAATGCCTTCCTTCCCCACAAAAGTGAGGTAATCGGATGACGTGGGCTTTGAAGCTGGAGGATGGGCTGAGAATGGCCATGGCAACAGGGCAGACACCGAATATTTCAGGGAACCGGATTGCAGGCGACTGGGAGGGCCGGCCTGAGGTCAGGCTCCTGCACCAGCTGAGACACCAGGATATGGAAAATTTGGGCCATGAGTGGAATCACAATTGCGTGCTGGTGACTAAGGAGGGCTGGGTGTCTGAGGTCCCTTTGTCACCCGCACAGACAGACCCAGGGGGCATGGGAAAAAGCAATGTCCTCTCCAGCACCTCAGCTCCGGATGGCTATGTGGCTCTGGATTGTCCTTAAATCTCTAAAATTGCTCCTATTTACATCTCTATATTATTTTAAGTGTCCATCGATGGCAGTTAAGAATCTCCTGGAAACACAATACAGCCAAGGCAAACAAAAATAACCAACATTCCCCACTTTGAATTCTTGGAATTACTGCTATAGCAGGATCTTACTGCTTTTAAGCCCTCTGAAGATTTCCTTCAGTAACTTGTGATGTTTTTGTTCTCAGGACCTCCCAGTAGCCCTGATTGGTTATAGATCCCTCAAATTTGGTTGGAATACAAGAATTGCCTGATTTTTTTTTCCTTGGCATGTATCAAATCTCTTCCCGTTTTGTTTTTTTTTTTAACTGTAGGATTCACAAGACTTTAATAAAAGATGTCAATATAGTTTTATTTTTGTGTTTCAAAAACCATCCAATTTATTATTTTTTTATTGAGGTATAGTTAATTTACAATATTGTGTTAGTTTCAGGTGTACAGCAGTGATTCAGTTTATATATATATATATATATTCTTTTTCAGATTTCTTTTCCCATATAGGTTATTACAAAATATTGAGTAGAGTTCCCTGTGCTCTACAGTAGGACCTTGTTGATTTCTATTTGATATATAGTAGTGGGTATAATATGCTAATCCCAAACTCCTAATTTCTCTCTCTCCTCCCACCTCTCCTGCTAGCCGAAAGTTTGTTTTCTAGGTCTGTGAATCTATTTCTGAAAACCCATCCAGTTTACTTCTACATGTAAGTAGATACACCACACAGCCAAGAAAAAAAAAAAGCAGAATAGTTTTATAGGAAAGATGCGAAGTATACATAGAGTGCCATGGAAAGTACAGCCTCCCAGTTTCTGTACGTGTTGAAGGGAAAGTGAAATCCCGTACTGCATGGAATTTGGTATTCCGTAAGCTGATTGCCTCATCTTGCAGCAGAACTGAATACCAAGATGGGTAAAAACTCAGACACGTCGGTGATGTTCTCGAGCAGAACACAGAACCCGCTCTCTGTGGGACAAAACTGGCCCGAAACACTGTCCCTCAGAAATGTTGCATAGAGGTGAATTGCCACCTGCTGGCACCAGGAGCTGCTGATTTTGCTACGAAAAGCTTCCAGAAACTGTCCCAGGAGCTGCCAGCGGAGAGCAGTCTCAAGCTCATCGGGCTGGCTCACCTTTGTCCCCTTGGCCCCAACACGTCTGTTCCCTCCTGTGGTCCTTGTCGAAATCACTGTGATGGGCGTTAAAAGGACGCCTTGGATTTTAGGTCAAGAGTCTATGGTGATACGTACCAGAGACACACAGTCTGATTCTATAAATAGTATAATTACCATTTTTATTACCAACCAAGAAGGAAGATTAAGAGAGGGTGGTATGTCTTATGCCATATGCATATGTACACATATGACATATATATGCATATATGTGTGTGTGTGTGTGTATATATACACATATTAATGTATATGTTTATATGTGTGTATGTATACACACATGTAAATATACAGATAAAATTTACACTTACTTGTAATTTACAATTCACATATCTTATCATTTACACTTAGAATTACAAAATTCTCCACCTCCTCAGAAGAAAAGATTTAAAACAGAAAGAGGAAATGACGCAATGAAAGTAGATCCCACTGAAGACCTCAGTTTGCAGATTTCCCTGAAATTTTCTTGTTGCCTGAGAATATTTTTTATTGAATTATTTGCAGCATTTAATTATACTTCTGTGCATTAGACATAGGGCAGACATGTGAAAATAAAGATTGTTTGCGGGCTATACTTAGGTAAAGCTTTCACATTTTGCTAGGTTAGATCTGTAGTAAAACTCATACATGTGTTCTAGTTTTGGGTTTTTCTAAAGATGGTTACTCTAAATCTTGATTCCATTGTAAATTTAATACAGTTTCCAGATCAATCCACACCACTGTCTGTTAAAATATTCTTTTATTACTGCTGCTGAGATACGCAGTTAAATATTGTTATTATGAACAATTAGCATAACCAAATACTAACCATTCAGGACACAGGAGAGAAGGACCCAAGTAAAAAATATGCTGAAACATGTCTTTGTATGTAGTGATAATATTAACCATGCTCATTCTAGACAAGGACTACACAATGTTACAAATAATTACTGATAATCTAGCGAAAGAAACACAGTAACATGGTACTGCATATAGACATGCCAACAAGTTTAATCATGAGCCTCATGCATCTCCTTTTATATTTTCTTATAAGACAGTAAATTATTAGACTGACTTTTCCACTTTTCCACTCTATCATATAGTTTTATTACTATCCCTGCTGTCACAGTAAATTACCAAGTATTATGAAGATAATGTAACCAGTTTTGTCCCACGGGTCTTTATGATAATAGTTTTCCTTTATGAAAATGCCCTAATTTGACAGATACGTGCATGGTAGAGTTTCTAGTTGGATCGAGGCAAAAATATAAATGTAAGTGCATACAATTTTAATGATGCATACACACATATAAACACATATAAAGGAATATTTCTAACAGTATTATATAGCTTGCTTCTTTGTTTTAATTTTGTTGAGATAATTGGTAAGTAGACTGAAAGGTGACCCACGGTTTATGGGGAAGTCAGGTAACTTTCTTATGACAAGTCTGAAGTTTTGTTTGTTTGTTTGTTTTTGTTATTTATTTATTTTTGGCTGTGTTGGGTCTTCACTGTTGTGTGCAGGCTTTCTCTAGTTGCGGCGAGCGGGGGCTACTCTTCGTTGTGGTGCACGGGCTTCTCATTGCGGTGGCTTCTCTTGTTGCGGAGCACGGGCTCTGGGCACGCAGGCTTCAGTAGTTGTGGCACGCAGTCTTCAGTAGTTGTGGCTCGCGGGCTCTAGAGCGCAGGCTCAGTAGTTGTGGCTCGTGGGCTTAGTTGCTCCGCAGCATGTGGGATCTTCCCGGACCAGGGCTCAAACCCGTGTCCCCTGCATTGGCAGGCAGATTCTTTATTTATATTTTTTTATTTTTGGCTGTGTTGGGTCTTCGTTTCTGTGCGAGGGCTTTCTCTAGTTGCGGCGAGCGGGGGCCACTCTTCATCACGGTGGCAGGCCTCTCACTATCGCGGCCTCTCCTGTTGCGGAGCACAGGCTCCAGACACGCAGGCTCAGTAGTTGTGGCTCACGGGCCTAGTCGCTCCGCGGCATGTGGGATCCTCCCAGACCAGGGCCTGAACCCGTGTCCCCCGCATTGGCAGGCAGATTCTCAACCACTGCGCCACCAGGGAAGCCCCCGGATTCTTAACCACTGCGCCACCAGGGAAGCCCCCGGATTCTTAACCACTGCGCCACCAGGGAAGCCCCAGTCTGAAGTTTTTAAATTGGTTTATTACAATGTTCAGCAATCCAAGCACAGAATGCTTCATTATGTATTTGCAGGTTGGCTTTGTTGTGTTTTCCCAGATACTGTTATGGCTTTCTCGTGTGTTGGCTTTATTAAATGGTTTTATGCCAGTTAATCTATAATACAGTTTGTGATTTAATATAAGGAGAATGTGTAGAATAATACTGAAGTGTGGTGAATGACAGCGAAATAGATACTTTGCAACATCCTCACCAACTATGGAGAGCTCCAAGCACGCATCATCATGGACCGCTCCTCCTGGGATGACAGTAGATGCAGACAGCAGTCATCCAGTGATTCTGACCCTTGATGATGACACAAATACTGCACTCAACCTATACAAAGAGAGAAATAGAAAATACATCTACTGAAAAAATTCCACTAAGCCACAAATTATTATTAATGGTAAAAAAAAAAATTAGTAGATGCTACCCTTTGGCTCCTTACCGAATTCATTGTTCTGAGCATTCTCTAAGCATTCTTGTCTACTCCTCTTATTAACCCTTTGAGCTAAGTATCATTGTTACCCCATTTCACAGATGAGGAAACTGAGGCTTTGAGTGAAGGAAAAACATTACTTATTGTTAAACATTTAGTGATTTCCTGGGCCAGAGTGAAACTAGGAGTAAAAACCGGGGTTTAAAGAAGACTTAATATTGAGCTACTTTCCATTTGTGAAGAGAAGATTCCACTCTTTCTTAATATACTGGTTCCGGAATGGTTATTTTGATGATGAAACAGTGTAATAATTGTAAAGACCTTAGGATAATCATTGGTCCTTGGTAATCACCATTCATGTCTATCTTACCTTATTAATATCAGGGAAGAGGACTACCCTAATAGCAAGTTAATACTTTGAAACGATGCTAAGTCTAAGGCATGTGCTTTTAAAAATAGCAACAATAATAACAAAAATAAATTTTCTTGTCCACTGGAACAGATTGCTTCTACTAGTGTACGTGAGTAGAATAGATTAGTCCATTTAATTAAGAGATATCTAAGTGATAATATATGTTATTTTTGTCAAGTTCATGGAAGCTAATCCCATGTGAGATTTTGCTGTGGGCTAATTATTTTCTCTATTGCATTCAATATGTCTCTCATAATATACAGAAAATAGAGGAAGCCAATTAGTCCTACAACTTTAAAGTGACGTTATTGAGAGAGACGTTGAAAGTTTAAAATATTGCTTAAAAATAAACAACAGAGGGCTTCCCTGGTGGCGCAGTGGTTGAGAATCTGCCTGCCAATGCAGGGGACACGGGTTCGAGCCCTGGTCTGGGAAGATCCCACATGCCGCGGAGCAACTGGGCCCGTGAGCCACAATTACTGAGCCTGCGCGTCTGGAGCTTGTGCTCCGCAACAAGAGAGGCCGCGATAGTGAGAGGCCCGCACATCGCGATGAAGAGTGGCCCCCGCTTGCCGCAACTGGAGAAAGCCCTCGCACAGAAACGAAGACCCAACACAGCCATAAATAAAAATAAATAAATAAATTTAAAATAAATGTGATTTGAATAAAAAAAATAAAAATAAAAAATAAACAACAGAGAACACATAATTGTATAACATGCTAAAAGATGATTACTACCCCCTTCTGCCCACAATAACAATTTATTTTTATACCCACCTTCTATATCATCAAATTAAAAAAAAAAACCTGATAAAACTTCTCCAATTAATTTCTTTTAGATTTCCCCATAAACTCTTAGAGAAAACCTTTAACCAAAACAGAAAAAAAAAATCAGAGTATTGCATTGTAAGAAAAAAATGATAACGTAGCTCTCATTAATACTGCAAGTATTCGGGACTTCCCTGGTGGTGCAGTGGTTAAGAATCCGCCTGCCAATGCAGGGGACACGGGTTCCAGCCCTGGTCCGGGAAGATCCCACATGCCATGGAGCAACTAAGCCTGTGTGCCACAACTACCGAGCCTACGCTCTAGAGCCCATGAACCACAACTACTGAGCCCTCGCACCACAACTACTGAAGCCCCTGCGCCTAGAGCCCGTGCTCCGCAACAAAAGAAGCCACTGCAATGAGAAGCCCGCGCACTGCAACGAAGAGTAGCCCCCACTCGCCGCAACTAGAGAAAGCCCATGCACACAGCAACAAAGACCCAACACAGCCAAAGATTAATTAATTAATTAATTTTAAAAAGTACAGCAAGCATTCCATGAGCTCCAGGGTCACAGGAGACACCATCAGATATGCTGCTTTCCATGATCACTCTGAGTATTTGCAGCAATCCATATGAGCTCCTGTCTCAAATTTCTTCCCCTCACAGTTATCTGCATTGAACCTTTGCCCCAAACTTCTGTCCATCTGTTTTCACTCACCCTTCTAGTCTTTCAGACAAGAATTTACAAATCACCACCTCCTAAAGCAGAATAAACCCAAACTCAACTGTTGTGCTTCCCTTCTTGCAGACGTATTTACCGAGAGATCTGCCCTATCCTCTGATTCATCACCATACACTCTTCACCCTATGCTCATTTTGTTTCTTTCATTCATTTAAAATTTCAAATTAACATAGAAAATATTTTAACCACATAAAAAATTTTAAAAATGTAAAAGTGCTCCTCTGACCAGCAACTAGATAATGAGATGCTTTGTTATAAATTTTTCAAAGCATTTTTTTGAGAAGCAAAACATAGATCAAATACCCGTCCTTCGTATATGTTTTCCATCGTTCCCAAAGGTAACCGCTTGCTGGCAGTCACTATATATTCATCTGTATTTTCATATACTGACTAAACCTGCATCCCCGTCATGATAGAATTCTGATCAGCATTATTTTACATTTTGCACTCAACTACACTGATACACATGGATTTGATTCAGTGTCCTCAACTGTTGTAAAGCATTGCGTGATACTAAGAGCAATAATTTACGCAATCCTTCATAAAAGTATCTTACTTCTTCTGCAATGTGTTCTCTTAAAAACAGTACAAAGATTATGATCCCCAAGCATCCTCCTTATACGGGCATGTTTATCTGGTGATTATACCTGAGATGGAATTTCTGTGTCATAGGATGTTCTTGCCTGAAACTTTGCTATTTCCAAATTGCTTTCCTGAGTAGTGGTACTAATTTTCACATAACCATCCTTGTGTTTTTGGTGTGTGTGGCTGTGCACTCTTCCTGAACTACACGTTGCTACAGACATCCTGTCTATTTCTTGTCCCACTCCCAGAGTCATCCGTCTCTCCCAGGAGCCCTGGCTCCTTTTACTGGAGGGTGGGATTAGAAGTCAAGTTCGGGGCAGCAGATGGACCTGTTGCTCCTAGAGTGTCATTTCTTCAGGAACTTGTCAGCTGACAGCGGAAGGAAATATGCGGGGTTCCCTCGGTCTCTGTGGGGGACTGGTTCCAGGACCCCCAGGGATACGAACATTCATGGATGCTCAAACCCTTATATAAAATAGCTTAGTGTTTGCATATAGTGTACGCACAACCTCTTCTATACTTTGAGACATCTCTAGATTACTTAGAATACCTAGTACCATGTACATAATTGTAAATGCAATGTAAATCGCTGCTGGCTTATGGCACATTCAGATTTTGCTTTTTGGAACTTTCTGGAATTTTTTTCACCCCCCGAATAGCTTTGATCCGTGGCTGGTTGAATCTGAGGATTTGAACTCTTGGATACGGAGGGCCGAGTGTGTGTGTGCATGCTAACTCACGTTTCTGCACGTGTCTCTCGATATTGCTCTACGTGAGGATGTGTTTGTATATTAAGCAGAACCTGAGTGCGCGGCGGTGTCTACAGCTGTGATCCATCACCACGTGGACCACTGTCACCTCCTTCATTGCTTGTCTGCTACCTGGCTCCTGCAGTCCATATACCGATGGGTCAACCCCAGTGTACACGCGGGGCACGATCAGAATTGTTAAGCCATGCCGCCGTGGGAAACAGTTTCGTCAAGTAGAGTTCAGTGCTTATCTGCAAGTCCTTTCGTCTTTCATCTTACAGATCCACCAATACGTAAAGAAATATTAGGTGAGCACCGGCCCCTAACCACCCACCTCACTGAAGGTTACTTCACCCATTGGTAGCACCATTAAATTCTCTTGACACAGCATACGCGGTTCATCCTGGGAGCCTGTAACATTCTCAATATTTTTGTTGTTGTTGTTTTAACTTGCATACCTTAGTTTCGGTCTCTGTGCTCTAAAGTTCTGTGACTTTTGACAGATGGCTAGTGTCACGTGTGTGCCACTACTGTATCATACAGAATAGTTTCACCACCCTCGAAGTATCCCCCGTGCTTCACCTCTTCAAAACTCCTCCACCCCAAAAACCTGGTTAACGCGGACGTGTTTACCTTCTCTCTAGTTTTGCCTATTCCAGGATGTCATATAAATGGACTCATACAATGTGTAGTCTTTTCAGACTGCCTTTTTTTGTAATTGAAGTATAGTTGATTCACAATGTTTCAGGTGTACAGCAAAGTGATTCAGTAATATGTATGTGTGTGTGTTTATAGACATATATACACATATATAAGTGCATGCACCCATGTATATTCTTTTTCAGATTCTTTTTCATTCTATAGAATGCCTTCTTTCACTTAGCAGTATGCACATAAGGTTCCTTTTTTTTTTAAATTTATTTATTTATGGCTGCGTTGGGTCTTCGTTTCTGTGCGAGGGCTTTCTCTAGTTGCGGCAAGTGGGGGGCCACTCTTCATTGCGGTGCGCGGGCCTCTCACTATCGTGGCCTCTCTTGTTGCGGAGCACAGGCTCCAGACGCGCAGGCTCAGTAGTTGTGGCTCACGGGCTTAGTTGCTCCGCGGCACGTGGGATCTTCCCAGACCAGGGCTCGAACCTGTGTCCCCTGCATTGGCAGGCAGATTCTCAACCACTGCACCACCAGGGAAGCCCCGACGTATATTCTTTTTCAGATTCTTTTCCATTCTATAGAATGCCTTCTTTCACTTAGCAGTATGCACATAAGGTTCCTTTTTAAATGTCCTTGCCTCGTCTGGTCACTGAACAGGATCCCACTGTCTGCCTGACCACCATTTCTTTGGTGAAGTAAATGGCTTCATGGAGTCATTTTCTCACTTTAACAGTAAAATCCACCAAATTGACAACGCTGGAACGGGACTACATCCCATCACAGTGACGTGGTTCTCAGCAAGTGATGTTTCCCGGTCCACCTCAGCCCTGCCCTAGAATCCTTCATCAGGATTCCCAGTGTGGAGAAGAAACCCTGCTCTGGCATTAGGGTGTTCTATGGATTCCGGGATTGTAGTTGGCGTGGGGATGGCTCCGTTCTCTGTGGTATGGATTCCGGGATCGTGTTTGATGTGGCGATGGCTCCGTTCTCGTCTCTGGGCAGTTCTGCGGTCCTTGACCCTGTCCGACAGAAAGACCGAGAGTCGCCTGCCTACCCAGACACATAGGGCTCCTCAGGCGTTGCTTCATTCTACTCGTTGAACTGTTTTTGACAGAAGTTTATCACTTGGAGACACCATGTTCTGACTAGTTGGTATGGGGTGTGCACCTCTTTTTCCAGTTGTATTAGTTCCCTATGGCTGCTGTAACAAAGTATGACCATCCTAGGGGCTGAAACAACACACTGATACCCTCACTGCTCTGGCGGTCAGAAGTCTCACGTGGGTCTCACTGGGCTCAGTGCACGCCGACCCTTGGCCCCCGTTCGTCTCTGAAGCCAGCCACGGCTGGTCAAGTCTTTCTCACAAAGCTGTACCTCGTGGTCTGACTCATCTGCCTTCCTCCTTCTCCACACTGCACAGGACCCTTGTGATGACACGGGGTCCACCTGGGTAATCCAGCATAGTTTCACCATCTCAAGCCCTTAACCTCATCACACCTGCCAGGCCCATTTTGTCCTGTAAGGCACGGTGTTCACAGAGTCCCGGGTGAGGATGGGGACACCTTTGGGAAGTGGAGTGGGTGGGGATCATTCTGCCTCTGACACAGGTGCATCCCTGGAATTTATAAGGTTTCAGCAAGTTGGCATAAGATTTTCCAGCCTCTGTATTCTTGCATGGAAAAGGAGATAATGGATTCACGTCTGCAGTTGTGAGGACCGCATGCACTCGTGTGTGTGGAGACTCGGGGTACATTGTTCACAATCTACAAAAGACACCCTCCTTCGGCTCTCCCAGTTGGCTGCTGGCCAGATCCCAAAAAGGCACCCTTGCAGAGAAGCCAGAGTCATCTTCTTAATCAGTGTTTCTGTCCTGGACCACAGAGGCCCTGATGACATGGAATAAAAATGTACAGTTGCTGCCCTTTTGGTGAGCTCACTAGGAATAACGGAGAGACTTTAGCCTTTGCCCCTCAGTGGGTGAAGGGCCAGCAGCTGGGTAACTGTTTTCTTGTCTTTAGATGTGATTGCATCCTTGACCTCTGGTGAACAACATTTATCATGTTCAGAATGCCCTGCCTCAAGGATTGTTGCTTTGGTTAAAAAAAAAAAAAAAAAAAAGCCTAATGCTGAGAGAGTTACCATGGCAAATTCCCTAAGGGCTTGACCAAGCAAATTATATTTCCAACAATTTCACTGTGGATTCTTTGCAACTGTAGGCAGATATGTATGCAGCAACGTAGAATATGCACTTACTTAAAGCCTTTTAAATTTTTTTTTTTTTTTTACTTTTTATTGAAATGGTAGCATCACTCCTGATAATTTTACAAAGTTATAATCAGTTAATCAGTGAAGAAAGAAAATGCCTTCTCTGTAACGTCCCAATCCTACTTTCCAAAGGAAAGCACGTTCAGCGGTCACTGTTACATGCTGTGCGCTTCTGCGTGCTTTGCAGGATGGTGGCACAAGGCTGTCATTGCAGCTCGTGCCTCTTGTTCTCCAGGCACCCCCGATTTCTCCCGATTCTTTGTGTCGGTGTTAGGGTTAGAGAAGAGGAATCTCTGCTGGGCCCCATGCTTCCCCTAGGTCTTGTCCTCTAAGGTGTGGCTTGCACCATCTGGACTTGGCCACTGTGTCTTACCACCAGACCTTTTTAATCCCTTTGGCCTGTAAAGGTGCTTGCTCATTCCCCGTGTGCCGTTCACTAACCGTGATTTTACCGATGAGTTCAGCCTTCAGGATGGCAAAACCCTAATGGGAAGTATCTTCTCGGGGCAGCATAAAGATCCCAGAAACCAGAGAAGACGACAGAAAGCCTATCGGTGAAACATACAAGCGGCAGGAAATAGCTCTGCAAATTACTCTGCCGCAAGTACAGATAGACACTGTGTTCTAAGACACGGGGACCTGTTATCACTTGAATGAAAGGAGTGAACCGTAATGGGGTCCCTTGGAAGGTTTGCTATATGTAGTTTGGTGTTTACTTAACCCAGACATGTCCTACTCATGGCTTTGCACTTTACAGTTGGTTTTTATTGAAGTAGAGTTGATTTACAATATTGTGCTAGTTTCAGGTGTACAGCAAAGTGATTCGGTATTTTTGAAGATTATCTTCCATTATAGTTATTACAAGGTAATGGGTATAATTCCCTGTGCTGTACAGTGAATTCTTGTTGCTTATCTGTTTTATGTATGGCAGTTTGTATCTCTTAAGCCCATACCCCTAATTTATCCCCACCTTTCCCTTCCCTTCCCTCTCCCCAGTGGTAACCACTAGTTTGTTTTCTATATTTGTGAGTCTGTTTTTGTTTTGCATGTACATTGATTTGTATTTTTCAGATTCCACATATAAGTGATATCATACAGCGTTTGCCTTTCTCTGTCTGACTTATTTCACGAAGCATAATATTCTTTAGGTCCATCCACGTTGCTGCAAATGGCACTGTCTCATTCGTTTTTTTATGGCTGCGTAATATAATCCGTACAATGATACATCTATCTATCTAATGATCATGTCTTAAATGTGCCTGCCATTAGCATTGCCGGGCTTGTTCTAATTTTGTTTACGTGTATTTCCATGAAGTCTTTGCCCTTTCTTTAGCAACTCTTCTGATTCAATTTACATGTGTCTGTTGAGTATATAAGAGTCGACGTGTTACAGACTTGGTTTGGTGTTGCCGTGGAAAGCTTTAATACAGTCTTGATCTTATGATCTCCTCTTGTCCTCATCTGTGTTTTTCAGTGGACAGTACCTGCCTTATTTTATTGGCCAGCTCTACTAGACATACTCTTTTGGTGTGTGAGTGGTGGTGGTGGCGTGTGCCCATATTTATTTCTCTTTCTATGATTGATTGAATTGGTGATTAAGGTTTTGGTTCATCTGTTTCCATATTTCTCAAAATGAGGCAAAGGACCAGTCCATCAAAACCATCTGAGGTGTTTGAACACCACCATTTCCATTGCAGGAGACCCCCTCCTTCCAGACTCTCTTGGAAGGAAGGGCTTTGGAATCTTTCTCATGAGCAACTCACAGGATTTTAATACACAGTGGTATCTAAATAATACCCTCCTTGGGATTACTGTATGCTGAAATACTGTTGGTTGTTTTTTCACCATTAGAGATAGACTCTGTTGTACACCAGCTGAAAAAAAAAAATACAAATTAGCACCTTTAAAATCCTTCTTACTTCTTCTAGTCACACGCCAAAATTGTGTAATTAATTTTCCAATTAATTATGTAATTAAGTTGCACCATATGTGCTTTGTTTTGGAAGTGAAGTTTAAAAATTGTTTCGTTATCTATTTCAAATAATTCAAAGTCACTGAGAATCTTTTATGGACATATTTTCATCAGTTGAGATTTCATTTGTTTTTGCTATTGGCTCTTTTTGATGAATTAGTTTTCTTATCGGCTTCTCTGTGTTTTGACTAGATTTAAAAAGGGATGGTGAACCACATGTCACTAAGGTATGTTTATATATATGATTTATATATATACATTTAGATATATATTTTGTATATTATAGAATATATATAATTTATATATCACATATATACAAATATATATAGAATTTATAGATTATATAAAAATATATATCACTAAGATAGGTTTAGCATCTGGTGTGTGTATATGTATGTATACCAGTTGAATATGTGGATATATGCATATATCTCTGAGATATGTTTAGTGCTTAACGGTGATTGAGATTGAGCTTTATTTTTTTCTTGAGAAATAATGTACCATCTTATATCTGTACTTTGGAAAAATCCCTTGGTTTGTTTCATGCATGATAGCTTTGAGTGTTTGTTATTAATTTTTCATATTTGTTTCATCACAGGCTAATCCTGCACTCATAACCTCCTTCTGTTTCTTTCCCTTCTTTTTCTAAATAACTTTTTTTAAAATGTGCTATTTAACTCTTTTTCTAACAACGTATTTTTCGCTATAATTTTATCTTATGTATTACACTCACTGCAGAGAGGTTGTCTATATCATTCAGTGGCCTAGTTGTCACTCTTGTCATTCCTCGTCCTGAAGTTCTCTCGAGGCAGAATCTTGTTTTTCTCTCTTT
This sequence comes from Balaenoptera musculus, assembly GCF_009873245.2. Taxonomy (NCBI): domain Eukaryota; kingdom Metazoa; phylum Chordata; class Mammalia; order Artiodactyla; family Balaenopteridae; genus Balaenoptera; species Balaenoptera musculus. The sequence continues at coordinate 3,342,164 of NC_045806.1, read as the reverse complement.
CAGGGGATTTGTTGTGTCTGTCTTGAGATGCAGGGTTTCATAGATTTTTGTCTGCTGTTGTTGGTCGCATTGTTTCAGGTAGTGGGTAAATCAGGTTCCTGTAACTTCACGTTGAGGCTGAAGCACAGATAGTCTGGGTATCAGAAGAAAGTGATAAAGCAGCTGGAATTCTGCTGGGCATCTTCTAAACCCTTTCTGCCCAAATGGTGTGTGCACATGAGGGCTAGGCAAAGAGTTGATGTGGAGAAAGCTCTCCTGCGCAGCTGAGTGAGCCATACTGGAGGAGATGGACTCTTTCCCTGGGGAATTATTGAAAGAGGAGGGGCTGTTGAACTGTGGGACAGAGACTGTTGCAGTAGGTACAACTCTAACCGCAAGACCTGCGTCTATGGGGACGTATGTGTGCGTATAGCTGATTCACTTTGTTGTACAGCAGAAACTAACACAGCATTGTGAAGCAATTATACTCCAATAAACGTGAATTAAAAAAAATTTTTTTAAAAAGGTGAGGCAGGAAGGAGAAACACTGAAACTTTAACAAGCATTCTGTTTTGATCAGCAAGTGTGGACAATTCAGTGCATTGTTTGTTTATGAGACAGACACATGGGAACCTGGAGAGTCTGTGTCTGGCCCTGTCACATAGGTAGACAAGGGGGGTAGTCTTACCAAGTCATGTGAGGAAGGAGTTTCCCCGAACACAAAAGGGTGAGCTATTTCTTAATCACTACTGCTTTCCAGGGTAACAGGGCTTGGGGGAAATTCAGCTTTGTTCATTTCTAGAGGTGGCTGTACGTTTTAGGTTGACAGAGCATTTCCGTATGTCAGCCATCCGAGGAATGATGACTTTTGAATTTTGTTCAGTAGGGTAAACCTGTATAGTACTCTGTTGCTGTTGATAGTTTAATGGGGTTACAGAAAGTTACAAAAACAACAAAACTTTACTGAAGGCCATTTCTCTATCCTAATTTCCTCTCTAAGGACCCATCATTGGAATCCTAAGTACTGACTAATCTTAAAATGTCAAGACAACAGTTGCTCAGCGATCGCCTGCTACGGATTAAATATAAGCTTATTTACAATCTGTAGCTTTCCATGTTAGAGTCAGTAAGCCATAGACATTTGGGACACCAGAAAAAGAAAATCCTTTGAGTTGCCAAATAAATGTAGTCATCTATTTCTGGCACCTTCTTTTCACAAGAAATGAAAATTAAAACCTGACTGGTTGTTCCAATATATTCAAGTCTACCAGAGCCATCACCAAAGATCATCAATCAGTGATCTTTGGCCTTCTGTGTCCATGTTTATTTAGAATATTTTCCTACATGATTCTTCTCTTGTGCAAGTGATTCTCCAAAAATAGGGGAGGGGGAGAAAATCTCATTAAAATACAGGGATGTAACTGTTCCTGTGTTTCTCAATGCACTAAACACAAATCTTGGCAGTTGAACTTTGAAGATAGGTGTTGAAAACGTATGGCTTTATTGAGCCAGAGGTCAAATTAATTCTTACAAAGGCACAGATTGAAGTGAAAGCAGTCGTTCAGTACAAAAAAAAAAAAAAATGACCAAGGCCCAATTATTTAAGTGTGCGTTTTTTAAAGCAGTGCATTGTAAAATTCAGTGTACTTTCAGCTTTCATCAATTCATGTATTAAGATGTTGACATCATTTTATTGATCTAAAATATCAAACTACCTTCACTTCAGTAATTCAGTTTTCTGAGTGTTTTGATTTTTTTATGTTCAGAAAATAGGTTTCATCTGGGTTTTTCCATCATGTCTCAGAAATACAATAATTTTATCTTTAAAGAAAACAATCTTTATACTCTGAAATAATGGATGGGTAATGAAGGCATGTGTTCGTTTGCCTCATGCTTCTTTCAGAAAATGAGTAAAATTAGTGAAAATTGGTCTGTAGTATATAGGCTACACTTATGCTAAAAAAAGCCAACTCTTTGCTTTATAAATTCAGTGGAGGAGGGATATTACAGAACCTTCAGTAAAGGCATAGGACTGCACTTCTGTAAGCATTATGACCACTTGAAAATGATTTTTTAAAAACCCTGAATAATACTTGGTAGTAGATATATTGGATGGAACTGGGTAAATAAAATTATATAAGCTAAATTAGTGTCTGGCAAGCATAGCTGTACAAAATATATTTCCCTTTCTTTACAAAGCAAACCACAGCAAACACTCAATCTGCCCTGACTCATAGAGCCATGTCACCCAGTTATGTTTAAAGATGTATAAGTGGAGGTACTGGGGACAGACTTCCTAGGAAAAAGACCTTGGATTTTCACTCTTTCTCCTCCTCTTTCACCTGGAAATCCCCAATCTCTGAACATTCAGAGATTGTGTGTATGTGAGTGAATATGGGTGTGTAAATGTTAGATGGATGGATGGATGGGAGGAAGGACAGATGATAGAAAAGGAAGAGATAAAGAAAAATGATGGTTAGTAGGAAATATCATATATGAAAAAAGATGAGATGGATGGATGACAAGATACATGAATGATATAAAAGATAATACAAGATACTTAAGAGAGGTATAAACTTCTTTCCTGCTCTCTACATACATCCACAAACAAGCATAGATTTACACACATCTGTACAAACACACACTTTCTTATTGTTACCTCATTTAATTAAATAAGATTGAGTCAAAGTTTGTATGCATTTGAAATATCTTTAGATTGTACTTTGTTACTCTCTGTAATGTAGCATTCAGCTTCCACCGTCCATTTATTTAAAGACCTCTGTTCCTGCATCATTATTACCTTCATACCTTTGGAGCCTGGCAACCTTCAGGAAGTCTAGGAGCAAAGCAGTGTCCTCTTGGTGCTGCAGTAGGTGACTGGGCCTGGCTGCAGCCCTGGGAAGATGTGAGGAACTGATCCAGGAATCGAGGGATTGCCACCAGGGACTGTAAGAGGAAAGTGGGGGGGAAAAAAAAGGTAACTTGAAAGATCCCTAGCAAAGCAGGATCTCTTACATAATCTCTCTTGATTAATGCATTATTTGAGGATTTCTTTTTAAAGAGCATAGAGTAGAAATTTTCTTTTTGGCATTTTCCTAATAATTTTGCTTTAGGGTACCGTTAACTCTGAGAGTCTTCTGTTTGCAAGCCTGTCTTCCTCCTCCACCCAGGGAGCAAGCTGTAATACTTGCCAGAAAATGGTAAAATAAACACCTGGAGGCTAAACAATATGCTACTAAATAACCAATGGATCACTGAAGAAATCCAAGAAGAAATCAGAAAATACCTAGAGACAAATGACAACGAAAACACGATGATCCAAAACCTACTGGATGCAGCACAAAACCTATGGGAGACGGTAAAAGCTGATCTAAGAGGAAAGTTTATAACAATAGAGTCCTACCTCAGGAAACCTCAGGAAACAAGAAACATCTGAAACAACGTATACCTAAAGCAACTAGAGAAAGAAGAACAAACAAAACCGAAACTTAATAGAAGGAAAGAAATCATAAAGATCAGAGCAGAAATAAATAGAGATGAAGAAAACAATAGAAAATATCAATGAAACCAAAACCTGGTTTTTTGAAAAGATAAACAAAATTGATAAATCTTTAGCCAGACTCATCAAGAAAAAAAGGGAGAGGCCTCAAATCAACAAAATTAGAAATGAAAAAGAAGTTACCACAGACACCAGCACAGAAATACAAAGGCTCATAAGGGAATACTACAAGCAACTATATGCCAGTATAATGGACAACCTAGAAGAAATGGACAAATTCTTAGAAAGGTACAACCTTCCATGACTAAGCCAGGACGAAATAGAAAATATGAACAGACCAATCACAAGTACTGAAATTGAAACTATGATTTAAAAACTCCCAACAAACAAAAGTCCAGGACCAGATGGTTTCACAGGTGAATTCTATCAAACATTTAGAGAAGAGCTAACACCCATCCTTCTGAAACTCTTCCCAAAAATTGCAGAGGAAGGAACGTTCCCAAGCTCATTCTACGAGGTTACCATCACCCTGATACCAAAACCAGACAAAGATGATGGCACACAAAAAAGAAAATCACAGGCCAATATCACTGAACATAGACACAAAAATCCTCAACAAAATACTAGCAAACCAAATCCAGCAATACATTAAAAAGATTATACACCATGATTAAGTGGGATTTATCCCAGGGATGCAGGGATTTTTCAGTATCTGCAAGTCAATCAGTGTGATACATCACAATAACAAATTGAAGAATAAAAACCATATGATCATCTCCACAGATGCAGGGAAAGCTTTTGACAAAATTCAACACCCATTTATGATAAAAGCTCTCCAGAAAATGGGCATGGAGGGAACCTACCTCAACATATTAAAGGCCACATAGGACAAACCCACAGCAAACATCATTCTCAAAGGTGAAAAACTGAAAGCATTTCCTCTAAGATCAGGACCAAGACAAGTATGTCCCCTCTCACCACTATTATTCAACATAGTTTTGGAAGTCCTAGCCACGCCAATCAGAGGAGAAAAAGAAAAATCAAACTGGAAAAGAAGAAGTAAAACTGTCACTGTTTGCAGATGACATGATACTACACATAGAAAATCCTAAAGGTGCTAGAAGAAAACTACTAGAGCTCATCAATGAATTTGGTAAAGTTGCAGGACAAAATTAATACAGAGAAATCTCTTGTATTTCTATCCCCGAACAATGGAAGATCAGGAAAAAAATTATTAAGGAAACAATCCCATTTACCATCAAATCAAAAAGAATAAAATACCTAGGAATAAACCTACCTAAGGAGGCAAAAGACCTGTATTCTGAAAACTGTAAGACACTGATGAAAGAAATCGAAGATGACACTAACAGATGGAAAGATATACCATGTTCCTGAATTGGAAGACCCAATATTGTCAAAATGACTATACTACCCAAGGCAATCTACAGATTCAATGTAATCCCTAGCAAATTGCCAGTGGCTTTTTTTTTTTTAACAGTACTAGAACAAAAAGTTTTACAATTTGTATGGAAACACAAAAGACCCCAAATAGCCCAAGCAATCTTGAGAAAGAAAAATGGAGCTTGAGGAATCAGGCTCCCTGACTTCAGACTATACTACAAAGCTACAGTAATCAAGACAGTATGGTACTGGCACAAAAACATAAATATAGATCAATAGAACAGGATAGGAAGTCCAGAGATAAACCCATGCACATATGGTCAGTTAATCTAAGACAAAGGAGACAATAATATACAATGGAGAAAAGACAGTCTCTTCAACAAGGGGTGCTGGGAAAACTGGACAGCTACATGTAAAAGAATGAAATTAGAACATTCTCTAACACCATGTACAAAAATAAACTCAAAATGTATCAAAGGCCTAAATGTAAGACCAGAGACTATAAAACTTTTCGAGGAAAACATAGGCAGAACACATTTTGACATAAATCATAGTAATATCTTTTTGGATCCACTTCCTAGAGTAATGAAAATAAAAACAAAAATAAACAAATGGGACCTAATTAAACTTAAAACTTTTGCACAGCAAAGGAAACCATCAACAAAATGAAAAGACAACACACAGAATGGGAGAAAATATTTGCAAATGATACGACTGACAGGGGATTAATGTACAAAATCAACAATACTCCATTAAAAAATTAATTTAAAAAATGTTTGTAAGCATCAAAAAAAAAATGGTACATATACACAACAGAATACTACTCAGCCATAACAAAGAATGAAGTAATGCCATTTGCAGCAACATGGATGGACCTAGAGATTATCATATTAAGTGAAGTAAGTCAGAGAAAGACAAAACATCATATGATATCACTTGTATGTGGAATCTTAAAAAAAATGATACAAATGAACTTGTTTACAAAACAGAAACAGACTCACAGACATAGAAGACAAACTTATGGTTACCAAACGGAAAAGGTGGGGAGAAGGATAAATTAGGAGTTTGTGATTAACATATACACACTACTATATATAAAATAAACAAGAAGGACCTACTGTATATAGGGAACTATACTCAATATTTTGTAATAAGCTAAATGGGGAAAGAATCTGAAAAAGAAATGATATATATATACCTGAATCCCTTTGCTTTACAACTGAAACTAACACATTATTAGTCAACTATATTCCAATATAAAATAAAAATTTTGTTTAATAAAAAATAATTAACAAGTATGAAAATTTGTCTTATAGGGAATTCACAGCCCTCAAATTTGTGTTCATTATTGTGGTTCATCAATTCTTTCTCAATTCACCTCCTAATTTGTAAGATGTACTGTACAAGTACCACCTCTAAATAGTTTCCTTGTCCAATCTCTTCTTTACCTCTCTAGGCCTTTATGAAAGTTCCATTTATTCTGTCCTTGCACATTTAGTTTAACAACATTATATAAGACTTATTGTTCATTACCCCTTTTGAAACCCTTATATTCCCCTACATTCCATCACTTTTAGACTTTTTTGTCAGTGAACATCCTCAAGAGATTTAAACAGTTAAGATAACTGAGTTGGTCCATGTTCAAAGTACTAGGCTGCACTGTTTTCTTTCACTTTCAAGGAAGAAAGTATCAAGGTTCTTGTATAATGCTAGCTATTGAACTTTCACCATTTTTTTTAACATCTTTATTGGAGTATAATTGCTTTACATTGTTGTGTTAGTTGCTGCTGTACAACAAAGTGAATCAACTATATGTATACATATATCCCCATATCCCCTCCCTCTTGCGTCTCCCTCCCACCCTCCCTATCCCACCCCTCTAGGTGGTCACAAAGCACTAAGCTGATCTTCTTGTGCTATGCAGCTGCTTCCCACTAGCTATCTATTTTACATTTGGTAGTATATATAAGTCCATGCCACTCTCTCACTTCATCCAAGCTTACCCTTCCCCCTCCCTGTGTCCTCAAGTCCATTCTCTACGTCTGCATCTTTATTCCTGTCCTTCCTCTACGTTCTTCAGAACTTTTTTTTTTTTTAAGATTCCATATATATGCATTAGCATACAGTATTTGTTTTTCTCTTTGTGACTTACTTGACTCTGTATGACAGACTCTAGGTCCATCCACCTCCCTACAAATAACTCAGTTTCATTCCTTTTCATGGCTGAGTAATATTCCATTGTATCCATGTACCACGTCTTCTTTATCCATTCATCTGTCGATGGACATTTAAGGTTGCTTCCATGTCCTGGCTATTGTCAATAGTGCTGCAGTGAACACTGTGGTACATGTATCTTTTTGAATTATGGTTTTCTCAGGGTATATGCCCAGTAGTGGGATTGCTGGGTCATATGGTAATTCTATTTTTAGTTTTTTAAGGAACCTCCATACTGTTCTCCATAGTGGCCGTATCAATTTACATTCCCACCAGCAGTGTAGGAGGGTTCCCTTTTCTCCACACCCTCTCCAGCATTTGTTTGTAGATTTTTTGATGATGGCCATTCTGACTAGGGTGAGGTGATACCTCATTGTAGTTTTGATTTGCATTTCTCTAATGATTAGTGATGTTGAGCATCCTTTCATGATTTCACCATTTTTTAATGAATTTGAATCATAATCTGTCTCAGCTGATTCTCAACAGAACTCTAACATTTAATAGTTTTAACTGTTTTAGGTAAGTATGCTGCCATGATGATAGTCTTGGTAATCATAGTATTATTTCCCAAAATACATAGGTTTCCCAAAAAAACCTATGTTTTTCACCAAAAACATAGGATTTTGTGTTTGAGTGGTGTCCAGAAATTTTAGTGAGATATGTCAAGGCCTGAGAATTATTTTTCCTCCCTCTTTATTTGCCTAGATGGCTCTTCGTTATTCCTTTTCACCCTGAGAACTCTTGGAAATGGCTTTGCAATGCTATTGGGCCCCCCAAAATTATAAATTCTGTGCAGGAAAAGGCACTTCACTGCCAACATTTTAATGCATTGCTGTGAGGTCTGCAAATGTGAGGCATGGACTGTTTCCCTTCACTTACTCAGGTAGAGCGGACCATACTGGCAAGGTCACCTTGAGAGTCCAGTGATTCTGTCCTTACAGAGATCGGCCCACGTTTCTGTGGATTAAGCTCTACTATCACTATGCAAGTAACGAAGTGATGCACTTTTACAATTTTGCAGTCCCATAGATTTTCACTACTACTGCAAATACCTGTCTATTTATCATCTCCTGTTCACGTCACGTAAATACCAAACTACGTGATATATATCCAAAGTGAGGTTCATACTTCATGTCAGTTTTCAAAGAACACTTACACTTTTTATCCTAAAAACAACCATGTACGGTTGGTGATTTTATCTGTGTAATGATTGAGGAAACTGAGATCTAGTGATTTTACACCTTTACTAAATTTAAAAATCCCAGAGGTGACAGGTAATTAAGACTTGAGAATGTATTCTGTGGTTTCCCATTGGACTAATTATTCATAAAGCCCATGCTTCAGGTTTGCGTGTTTGTTTTCACTATTCAAAATTGCTAGGGAATTGAAAAGAACACATTTTAAACCATTTAAGTATCTGACATAAGGAAACAAATTGCTGTTGTGACTACAAAATAAACCAGAATCACCAAATTAAGAGGAAAATCTACATATACATGTAAACATAAATTTTATATTTATATATGTATACAAGTCTTCTTGCATAAATGAAAGCTATGAGATTTCTGACTCACTCCACCAAAAATTTAATTTCAGTATGTTACATTGCTCTGGGCTCTGCCACCTTTACATGGATGATGAATTATTGTGTGTGTAGTCAGTTAATTCTGTAATTTAGTGAAAGGTTTTAAAATATTCTCTGTCTACATCCTGATGACTTTCTCATAAGTACTATTTTAGTTTCCTTAATTAAATGGCATGGTTTACTCTAGGTGAGCAGTGAGTCATAATAAGAATTAATATTTGTTGCCAGAAACTTCAGTGTGAGAAAGAGCCATGCCCATGCACAGGAAGGAAAATGGGAGAATGTAGGTTTTCTTGAGTGTGTAAATACCCATTTTCCCCTCCATGTAAAGCTGTGACAGACAGCAATTTATCAATCTTTGTATATCTTCTGCTGATGAAGATAAGAAACTAACTAACTATTTGGAGCATAATAAGTAATATACAGTCATGCAGTCTCATTAATTTGTAAAGACCCAGAGTTCAGTATCAAATCACACACAGAAATGCTCCCTCAGGATGGGAGAAAATATTTGCAAACGAATCAACGGACAGAGGATTAATCTCCAAAATATATAAACAGTTCATGCAGCTCAATATCAAAAAACAAACAACCCAATCCAAAAATGGGCAGAAGACCTAAATAGACATTTCTCCAAAGAAGACATACAGATGGCCAAGAAGCACGTGAAAAGCTGCTCAACATCACTAATTATTAGAGAAATGCAAATCAAAACTACAATGAGATATCATCTCACACCGGTCAGAATGGCCATCATCAAAAAATCCACAAAGAATAAAGGCTGGAGAGGGTGTGGTGAAAAGGGAACCCTCCTACACTGTTGGTGGGAATGTAAATTGATACAGCCACTACGGAGAACAGTATGGAGGTTCCTTAAAAAACTAAAAGTAGAACCTACCATATGACCCAGCAGTCCCACTACTGGGCATATACCCAGAGAAAATCATAATTCAAAAAGACACATGCACCCCAATGTTCATTGCAGCACTGTTTACAATAGCCAGGGCATGGAAGCAACCTAAGTGTCCATCGACAGATGAATGGATAAGTAAGATTTGGCACATATATACAATGGAATATTAGTCAGCCATAAAAAAGAATGAAATTGGGTGATTTGTAGAGACGAGGATGGACCTAGAGACTATCATACAGAGTGAAGTAAGTCAGAAGGAGAAAAACAAATATCGTATATTAATGCATATATATGGAATCTAGAAAAAGTGGTACAGGTGAACCAGTTTGCAAGGCAGAAATAGAGACTCAGACGTAGAGAACAAACCTATGGACACCAAGGGGGGAAAGGAGAGGGTGGGATAAATTGGGAGATTGGGATTGACGTATATACACTACTATGTATGAAATAAGTAACTAATGAGAGCATGCTGTATAGCACAGAGAACTCTACTTCACTTTGCCATATGGTAGAAACTAACACAACACTGTAAAACAACTATACCTCAATTTTAGAAAAATGGCATTAAAAAAAAAAAGAAATGCTTTCTGTTCAATGCAGTTCAAAAAGATTATATGGAGTCTATACTCTGCCTAAAACTACCCTACCAACTACAAGATAAACCACTTCCATCTATCCATCAAGATTCTGTAAGGATTAAAACAGTACATATTAACTCTTCAAGAAGTGATCACTGAAGTAAAGGTTAACAAAAGCTCCGATACACAATATTTTTTAATAGAAAATCTTGTAAGTTTAGCTGAACATTGACCAACAGCCTACCTGTGTACCATATCTTTAAACAAATAATATAAAGGGTTCTTTGAAGTATAACTGAAGTTAACCAACCTGCACTGTTAAATGTAAGGAAACCATAAACAAGACCAAAAGACAACCCTGAGACTGGGAGAAAATATTTGCAAATGAAGCAAATGACAAAGGATTAATCTCAAAAATTTACAAGCAGCTCATGCAGCTCAATAACAAATAAACAAACAACCCAATCCAAAAATGGGCAGAAGATCTAAATAGACATTTCTCCAAAGAAGATATACAGATTGCCAACAAACACATGAAAGAATGCTCAACATCATTAATCATTAGAGAAATGCAAATCAAAACTACAATGAGATATCATCTCACACCAGTCAGAATGGCCATCATCAAAAAATCTAGAAGCAATAAATGCTGGAGAGGGTGTGGAGAAAAGGGAACCCTCTTGCACTGTTGGTGGGAATGTAAATTGATACAGCCACCATGGAGAACAGTATGGAGGTTCCTTAAAAAACTACAGATAGAACTACCATACGACCCAGCAATCCCACTACTGGGCATATACCTTGAGAAAACCATAATTCAAAAAGAGTCGTGTACCAAAATGTTCATTGCAGCTCTATTTACAGTAGCCAGGACATGGAAGCAACCTAAGTGTCCATCGACAGATGAATGGATAAAGAAGATGTGGCACATATACACAATGGAATATTACTCAGCCATAAAAAGAAACGAAATTGAGTTATTTGTAGTGAGGTGGATGGACCTAGAGTCTGTCATACAGAGTGAAGTAAGTCAGAAAGAGAAAAACAAATACCGTATGCTAACACATATATATGGAATCTAAGAAAAAAAAAAAAAAGGTCATGAAGAACCTAGGGGTAAGACGGGAATACAGACACAGACCTACTAGAGAATGGACTTGAGGATATGGGGAGTGGGAAGGGTGAGCTGTGACAAAGTGAGAGAGTGGCATGGACATATATACACTACCAAATGTAAAATAGCTAGCTAGTGGGAAGCAGCCGCATAGCACAGGGAGATCAGCTCTGTGCTTTGTGACCACCTAGAGGGGTGGGATAGGGAGGGAGACGCAAGAGGGAAGAGATATGGGAACATATGTATATGTATAACTGATTCACTTTGTTTAAAGCAGAAACTAACACACCATTGTAAAGCAATTATACTCCAATAAAGATGTTAAAAAAAAAAGTTTGGCTTCAAAATGGATTTTTCAAAATGTTTACATTAATTCAATAATGATAATAACCATGCATCCATTTGGATTTAAAAATATATCAAGAATCAGGGGAACTTAAGGTGAGGGAAATTATTAGAAATTATTTATTCTTTGACACTGGTCCTTAGGATGGCAGTTGCTTTTAACGTCTGTCCCAGCTATGAGTTCTGAGAGTTTTTGCAATGCTGGATTGAGACACAAGCATCTGTGAAATTCAGGATCACTTGGAAAGAGTGAGATCAAATGGCTTCTTCCAGGCCACTCTCACTCATCAGGGTAGATGTAAAATTAACACACAAGTTGATTGTATAAAAATAATTTGCATTATAATCAATCAATGCCCATTTCAGGAAAGCACACTATGCCCCTTAATGCTGGAATATTTGTTAAAATATAGTAATTCACTCACAATTGGTAAATGCTCATCTGAATTGATGCTTTTATCAATAGAGGGGGAAAAAATTAAATCCTACAAACATTTATGCCCAAATCTCTTATGAAACTGGAATTCAAAGAAGCTCTCTTAACAAGGGAAAGGGCATTATGAAAACCTACAGAAAATGATGTTCATATGATGTTTAGGATGGGAAAGATACCCTAATGTCTTCTGTCACCACCTCTATTCCGTACTGTGCTGCCTAGAAAAAGGTATCATATGTCAGTGATGTGATAACAGACAGAGAAAACCCACACAAGCCTACAGATAGCTGGTCAAATCAATATGAGCATTTTAACGGTGTTGTTAGACAGAGTATCAACTTATAAACGTCAGTTTCCTTCCCTGCAACAGTAATAATCACTTAGAAAATGTGGGATAAGCATATCATTTATAGTGTCAACAACAATATCGTTGGCATAAATATGTATAAGACTCAGAGATGTCAGTTCTCTCCTATGTAACCCACTGATTCAGTTAAATTAATAACTGAATAAATAAAATAAATAAAATAAATAAAAACAGTCAAATAAAACTGTGAAAAGCATGTTTTGTGGAACACGATAAGCTGTTTCTTAAATTTGTATAGAAAAATAGTGCTGTGAGCAGCCAAGGAGCTCTTCAAGGCAAAAATGAAGGTGGTTGATATGTCTTGTAAGATTTCATGCCTTAATGTAAACCCTTATTAGAAGAACGTGGTATGTTCTTAACACAGTTCAATGGAAAAACAAGAGTAAACCCACAGAGACATATAGACACATAATTTATGAATATTGAATAGAGAAGGTAAACTTTCAATTATGCTTGAACACTTAAAAAAATCAATTAAAAATAATAGGTTTGTTAAGAACTTAAAACCAAATATGAAAATTCTTAAACTTTTAGGAGACTGTTTGAAAATGACATGAAAATACGTAAATTAAAACCAAGAATAGAAAGTTCGATTAATTCATTTCCATTAAAATTTAGAATTCCGTCTCTCGAATATTAAAAGGAGTAATTAGTGAAGCATCCATTTTGGAGGATATTTTTTCAATCTATTTATACAGCAAATATAAAAAAACAACACACACATAAATACATAACCCCCAATACAAAAATGAGGGAAATTATAAACAGGTAGTTCACAGATAAGTTATCATTTAGAACTCATAAGCATAGGGAAGGTATTTACGTTCATCCATAGAATATAAACATAAATTTAACAATGAGACATTATGTCTTTACCCATAAAGTTGGGTAAGACACCATACTTCAAAAATACTGATTGAAGTTGGAGCTGTGAATCTATAGGCATTCTCACCCATATCTTGGATTATAAATTGTCATCAAGGTTTCAGAATACAGTTTGGCTTACGCTGGAAATCTACCTTAAGAATAACTCATGAACCAACAATTCTACTTGAACGCACATATCATAGATATCTCACGAACCTTTAGACCTTGAGGCACTTACAGGGATGTTCATACCAGCTTCTTTCATAAGAGCAAAACCCCAGATCATACATATGCTTGTCAAAAGTAGATTGGATAAAAAAATCTGTGTTATATTAATACAAAGAAAAAAATCTGTGTTATATTATACAGCAATGAAGAATAATAAACTACATGTATTTAAATCACCCTGGGTGCATCTCTGAACACAGAGTTCAAGAAAGAGCCCAAGAAGGGCATTTACAATCTGATCCTCTTATATAATGTTCAAAATCAGGAAAAATTTAAGAATACATTCCCTAATGATAGAACATTAGAAAACCTAGGTCTAAACTCAGGATAGCAGTCTCCTCTGATTAAGAAGAAAAATAATTTGTTTGAAAAGAGGAATTAAGTGTCATTAATTTGTCCAATTTCCTAACTCAGAGTGCCCCTTGATGGGTGTATGACATGAGCAATTACAGAGTCCTGTTTCCAGAAGGGTCACCTACTTGCTTTAGTGTTCTGCTGCCTCAGTCTTGAAGTTCTGAGAAATTTAAGCTTTAAGGCTGTGTTTTTTAGGTCGAGTGCAACCGGAAAATAAAGCATTGCATGATCAGGGGAGCTTGTGCACCATATGCATTTCTTCCAAGTTCCTTGCTACCCCATTCGAGTATACAGTGCTCTGTGAGCACAGACTTTGGCTGGACCCACAAGGTGTGGGAATTCAGCAAGATTCAAAGTGAGTACAAAGTAAGTGTTACATCTGTGACCAAGTGGACCCTCTAGCAGCCCAGCTGGGTCATGCTTTTGGTGCGGACCAGAATTTGGCTCTAAGAAAGAAGAACAAAAAAAGATGGCATAGGAAAGAAGTAGACAATCCATAATTCCTTTCCATTTCATCCTTCCTTACTCCTCAGTAAGCTGAAGTTAGAGAGTGTTGCTACAACAAACACATGCGTGTCAAGAAGTGAAATAAACTCCGCTGAGCGAGTAATATAGTGTCTCCGCTGTTCTCATAATGACGTATTAGAGTACCTCCTAAAATATCTGAATTGTGTAATTCCAGTGACTCTCAATACCAGCTAAATACTCTGATATTCAAATTTAAAACTAGCATGGCACAATATAAAAGTAAAAGTATACCAATGACTAAATATTTTATTTCTTTAATTAAAACATTAAATAACAGAATTTTTAAAGCTATGGCAAGTTGAGAGAGGATGGAAAAAATTTTATATTTTAGTACTGTTAACAGTGCGAAAAGGATTGCCAAATTTTTCCTGGAAAAGATCAAATAGTATTTCCAGCTTTGTGAGTCATAAAGATCATGTCGCAATGAACTCAACTCTCATTGCAGTACAAAAGCAGCCACAGACAATACAGAAATGAATGGGTGCCATCAACAAAACAAAAAGACAACCTACAAAATGGGAGAAAATATTTGCAAACAACGCAACAGATGAGGGATTAATTTTCAAAAAAAAAAAAACTTAATCGAAAAATGGGCAGAAGACCTAGACATTTCTTCAAAGAAGACATACAGATGGCCAAGAGGCACATGAAAAGATGCTCAACATCAATAATTGTTAGAGAAATGCAACTCAAAACTACAATGAGATACGACCTCACACGAGTCAGAATGGCCATCATTAAAAACTCTACAAATAACAAATGCTGGAGAGGTGAGGAGAAAAGGGAACCCTCCTACACTTTGGTGGAAATGTAAATTGGTGCATCCACTATGGAGAATAGTATGGAGATTCCTTAAAAAACTAAAAATAGAGTTACCATATGATCCAGCAATCCCACTACTGGGCGTTTATCCACAGAAAAGCGTGGTCCGAAAGGATACATGCACCCCAATGTTCATAGCAGCACTATTCACAATAGCCAAGATATGGAAGCAACCTAAATGTCCATTGACAGATGAATGGATAAAGAAGATGTGGCACATATATACAATGGAATATTACTCAGCCATTAAAAATAATGAAATAATGCAATTTGCAGCAACATGGATGGACCTAGAGATTATCATACAAAGTGAAGTAAGCCAAAGACAAATATCATGATTCGGAATATATGTGGAATCTAAAATATGACACAAATGAACTTATCTGTGAAACAGAAACAGACTCACAGACATAGAAAACAAACATGGTTACCAAAGGGGGAAGGGGGTGGGGGAGGGATAAATCAGGAGTGTGGCATTAACAGATCCAAACTACTATATACAAAATAAACAACAGGACCTACTATATAGCACAGAGAACTATATTCAATATCTTGTAATAACCTTTAGTGGAAAAGAATCTGAAAAAGAATATCTGTATATATTGGGTTGGCCAAAACGTTCATTCGTTTTTCTCTGTAAGATGGCTCTAGTAGCACTTAGTTGTCTTTAACCTCATTCAAAACAATTTTGTTAGATTGTATGTGACAGCTACAATTGTACTGTATCAATTGTATGAGCGTGCATTTAAAAAAAGATTGATCAAAGTTGGTGAATTTTTGTGTAGCCATCTTAATATTGAAAATGGAAGGGAAAAAGCAACATTTTCAGCCTATTATGCTTTATTATTTTAAGAAAGGTAAAAACACAACTGAAACGCAAAAAAAGATTTCTGCAGTGTATGGAGAAGATGCTGTGACTGATTGAACATGTCAAAAGTGGTTTGTGAAGTTTCATGTTGGAGATTTCTCGCTGAATGGTGCTCCATGGTCGGGTAGACCAGTTGAAGTTGATAGCGATCAAATCGAGACATTGATTGAGAACAATCAACGTTATACCACGCGGTAGATAGCTGACATACTCAAAATATCCAAATCAAGCACTGAAAGTCATTTGCACCGGCTTAGTTATGTGAATCGCTTTGATGTTTGGGTTCCACATAAGTTAAGTGGAAAAAAAACCTTCTTGACCATATTTCCAAATGCAATTCTCTACTTAAACATAATGAAAACATTCCATTTTTAAAACAAACTGTGACGGGCGGTGAAAAGTGGATACTATATAATAATGTGGAACGGAAGAGATCGTGAGGCAAGCGAAATGAACCACCACCAACCACACCAAAGGCCAGTCTTCATCCAAAGAAGGTGATGTTGTGTATATGGTGGGACTGGAAGGGGGTCCTCTATTATGAGCTTCTTCCGGAAAACCAAATGATTAATTCCAACAAGTACTGCTCCCAATTAGACCAACTGAAAGCAGCACACGATGAAAAGCATCCAGAATTAGTCAACAGAAAATGCACAATAATCTTCCATCGGGATAACGCAAGCCTGCATGTTTCTTTGATGACTAGGCAAAAACTGTTACAGCTTGGCTGGGAAGTTCTGATTCATCCACCGTATTCACCAGACATTGCACCTTCGGATTTCCATTTATTTCGGTCTTTACAAAATTCTCTTAATGGAAAAAATTTCAATTTCCTGGAAGACTGTAAAAGGCACCTGCAACACTTCTTTGCTCAAAAAGATAAAAAGTTTTGGGAAGATGGAATTACGAAGCTGCCTGAAAAATGGCAGAAGGTAGTGGAACAAAAAGGTGAATACAGTGTTCAATAAAGTTCTTGGTGAAAATGAAAAATGTGTCTTTTATTTTTACTTAAAAACCAAAGGCACTTTTTGGCCAACCCAATATATATAAACTGAATCACTTGGTGTACACCTGACAGATTGTCAATCAATGTTTATACTTCAATAAAAAACTAATTCAAAAAGATACCTGCACCCCAGTGTTCACAGCAGCACTATTTACAATAGCTAAGATGTGTAAACTACCTAAATGTTCATCAACAGATGAATGGATAAAGAAGATGTGGTGCATATATACAATGGGACATTACTCAGCCATGAAAAAGAATGAAATAATGCCATTTGCAGCAACATGGATGGACCTAGAGAATATCATACTAAGTGAAGTAAGCCAGAGACAAATATCATATGATATCACTTATATGTGGACTCTTTAAAAAAAAAAAAAAAAAAAGGTACAAAGAAATGAATGGGTATGATTGTGTTCCAATAAAACTTTACTGACAAAAACAAGTGATTTGGCCCCTGGACCCTAGTTACCCCATGGATATGCTTAGGTAAAGAATCCACTATCAAGAGTACTTGTCAATTCCAAGTACACGAAAAGAACTGAGCATGTTTTAAACATTTCTCAAAGCTTCCTGGTTCCTAAGTATTTCCACAATGTTTGACAATAATTTCAGATATAACCCTTAGGCCAGTGTTTTCTGAATCTGAGGGTTCCCGATGAAGAGGTGTTCTCGGGTAGCTCCACTATGGATCTGTCTACCCTCATGCTCCTCATCGGGCAGGCAGGGGGAAAACGCCAATCCTGTCGTGATGTGGCACTTCTGTTTCTAATAGCTACAGGCTCTACTCTCCAAGAATTGTTATCCTTAAAACAGGCCTGAGAAAGCCACCCATTGTTACTGCCAGGGACTCAAATGTTTCATGCCCTCCAACTACAGAATCTGACCATTTTCTACTTTTGTCACTTTGGCTCAGTAGAAATATTGCAGTGTTCTATGAATCCTTGATGCAGAGAGGAGCATTCAGGGTAATAAATCTCTATGCCAACTGCAGCATTTCCCTCTTGCTTCAGACGAGGGTAAAACATATGGATGTGTAAAACTCAGTCCGTAGGGGGCATCAACTTTTTTTCTTTCCTTTAGGAGTTCAGACCTGATGAAAGTGTCAGTACAGGAATTATGTTCTGATTCCCTGCAGGATTACAGAACATTTCTTTTGACAGTACCTGCCAATTAGTTTTCTGGTTCTCCAAGGAAGTTTCTAGGTTAGCCAAAAATTTCTAAGCAGTATCCATCTCTTTCAAGAGACGCTGGTGGGACAACTTACTAAGAAATAAGCTGAGCTGATCATGGGGAAGGGGATGTGATGGAGGACCATTCTAGAAATTGGAAAACCTGGAGCAGAACAAGAATTCCAACACTCAGTAGAATGTTAGAAAAAGACACTGAAATTGCCAAAGCGCCCATAAATCAGCTTTTAATATACCATGTGATGGGTAGACGAGGCGTGCGTTTTCCGTGCAAAGACCCTGTAACATGAATAAGATCAATAACGTAGGAATGTATATGAACATCAGTTCTGTTAATATTCTCCAATTTTAAAATGTAAATTTAAAATGTCAACACATGAATCAAGATGGCGGAGTAGAAGGACATGGAGATCACCTCCTCCAATAAATACATCAAAGATACATCTCCATGTGGAACAGTTCTGACAGAATAGCTACTGAAGACTGGCAGAAGGTCTCACGTAACCGAAGTTGCAAGAAAGATCACCATGTGACTGGGGTAGGACAAAAGAAAAAAAGGAACCAGGATAGGACCTGCCCCCCTAGGAGGGAGCTGTGAAAGAGAAAAGCTTCACTCATCCCGGGAAGCCCCTTCACCGGCACGGAGATCAGCTGGGAAAGAGAGGGAGCTTCAGAGACTCGGAGGAGAGTGCAGCGGCCAGTTCACAGCAGGCAGAACCAGCACAGAAGGTCTGTGCTACCTCCCTGCGTGCTCCCCTGGCTGGGACAGGTCCAGCCTTAGCAGCTGTGGGCTTTGGGGATGCATGGAGACTGGGCCAGGGTCTGGGCTGCTTCTTTAGCTCCCACAGCGCGTCCAGGTGTGCAACTGCTGTGGTCCTGGTACCTCACTTCAGTGGATCTGTGCTGGTGGCTTTGTGAACACAACACCTGAGGGAAACCAGGGACGATTGCTGGCATTCCCACAATTGAGACGGGGCTGAGGGCAGTGCCAACAATAGTGTACTTTGTGAGCCCACACGGTGGGTGACAGGCAGACACCACAGAGCACACTTCCCGGTGGGTGGACAGCTCTGGTGGGGGAATACTCAGTGGCTCCTCTCCCAGTGGAAATGCTCCAGTCCCACCTACCTCACACTGCAGCTCAGAAACAGATCTGGGAGCTTCTACTCCAACACCTCGTGAGCAGACCCTACCCCCAACAGGGCAGTGACAACCACAGAGCAAAGAGGAGGTCCTGCTCAACATCTGGTGCAGGCTCTGGTCACCACAACACCACTCACGCCCCCTATCAAGGGGATAATGGCCAGCACACAGTGAGAAAAGATGTGTCAGGCATCCATATTGCAAACAGCCCTTGCACCCAAAACATTAAACCCATGCAAGCAACGCAGGGATGCTCCCAAATGAAAATAGCCCTCCAAGACCACAGTAGATATTTGTTTCTCCTAAACTCATAAAGTGGAAGAAATAAGTAATATGAAGGATGAGAGGAACCACTCCCAATTAAAAGATCAAGAGAATTCCCCTGAAAGAACATACAATGAAATAGACTTCTTCCGTCTAATAGACACCAAGTGCAAAAAGCAGATAATGAAAATACTGAAGGAATTAAGAAACTATTGATAGAAATGCAAATTGCTGTGAAAAGGAACTAGACACTATAGAGGAACCAAGAAAAATTAGAAAATACAGTTACTGAGATGAAAGCTGAGCTAAAGGCAATAAATAGCAAAATGAATAATGCAGAACAAACAAGTGATCTGGAAGATAAAATAATGGAAATCACCCAATCAGAACAGCAGACAGCCAAATGAGGGGGAAAAAAAAGAAACCAACATAAGAGACCCATGGGGTAATATAAAATGTGCCAATCTATGCATAATAGGAATTCCAGAAGGAGAAGAAAGCGAAAAGGGCATCAAAAATGTATTTGAAGAAATTATGGCTGAAAATTTCCCAAACCTAAAAAGGGAAACAGATATCCAGGTATACGAAGTACATAGGGTCCCAAACAAGATGAACCCAAACAGACACACACTTAGACATACTGTAATTAAAATGGCAAAAATTAAAGACAGAGTATTCTTGAGGCAACAAGAGAAAAACAGAGTTAATTACAAGGGAACCCCCGTAAGGCTATCAACTGATTTCTCTACAGAAATGCTGCAGGCCAGAAGGGAACGGTAAGATATATTCAAAATCCTGAAAGGGAAAAATCTGCAGCCTAGGATACTCTACCCAGCAAGATTATCATTTAGAATAGAAGGAGAGATAAAGAATTTCTCAGACCAGCAAAAACTAGAATACAGCAATACTAAGCCTATCCTCAAATAAATATTAAAAGGTTTTTTTCTAAATACAAAAAAAGCAAGAATCTATAGGAAAGAGAAAATCACAATGGGAAAGTAAATCATTTAAATAAGCCAGTGCACAGATTAAAAAAAAAAAATTTCACTGAAAGCAATGATAACCACAATAAACAGCAAAAAGATAAATATGAGGATGTAAAAGAGGACATCAAAATCATGTAAACTGTGGGGGAGGAGAGTAAGAGATGTAGATTTTTCTTTTCCAGAATGTGTTTGAGCCTATATGACTCAGTCTAAAGCAAGCAGATAGGAAGGTGTTAACATACTTGAAAATCAGGGAAACCACAAATCAAAAACATATAATAGATTCACAGAAACCAAAAAGAAGAGAACACAAGCATAACAGAAAAGAAAATCATCAAACCAGAAAAGGAAAAGGAAAGGAACAAAGAAGAAATACAAACTCAATGGGAAAACAAGGTTGAAAATGGCAATAAATACATATCTATCAATAATTACCTTAAATGTCAATGGACTAAATGCTCCAATAAAAAGACATAGGGGCTTCCCTGGTGGCACAGTGGTTGAGAATCTGCCTGCCAATGCAGGGGACATGGGTTCGAGCCCTGGTCTGGGAAGATCCCACATGCCGTGGAGCAACTAGGCCCGTGAGCCACAACTACTGAGCCTGCGCGTCTGGAGCTTGTGCTCCGCAACAAGAGAGGCTGCGACAGTGAGAGGCCCGTGCACCGTGATGAAGAGTGGCCCCCGCTTGCCGCAACTAGAGAAAGCCCTCGCACAGAAACGAAGACCCAACACAGCCAAAAATAAATATAAATAAATAAATTTTTAAAAATTAAAAAAAAAAAGACATAGAGTGGCAGATTGGATAAAAAATAAGAGCCTACAAGATGCTGCCTACAAGAGACCCACTTTAGGTTAAAAGACACACAAAGATTGAAAGTGAGGGGATGGAAAAAGATATTTCATGCAAACAGAAATGACAAGAAAGCAGGGGTATCAATAATTACAGCAGGCAAAATAGACTTTAAAACCAAGGCCATAAAGAAAGATAAAGAAGGACACTATATAATGATAAAAGGATCACCACAAGAAGAGGATTTTACACTCATCAACATATATGCACCTAATATAGAAGCACCCAAATACATAAAATAAATACTAACAGACATAAAGGGAGAAATTGACAGGAATACAGTAGTAGTAGAAGACTTTAATACCCCACTCACATCAATGGACAGATTTAGACAGAAAAACAGTAAGGCAACAGAGATCGTAAAGGATACAATAGAACAGTTAGAATTAATTGATATTTTCAGGAGGTTACATTCCCCCCCACCAAAGAAAAATCAGAATACACATTCTTTTCAAGTGCACATAGAACATTCTCTAGGATTGACCACATATTATGGCACAAAACAAGCCTCAACAAATTTAAGAGTATAGAAATTATTTCAAGCATCTTTTTTTTTTTTTAAAGATAATTTTTTTTTTAATTTTATTTATTTATTTATTTATTTATGGCTGTGTTGGATCTTCGTTTCTGTGCGAGGGCTTTCTCTAGTTGTGGCAAGTGGGGGCCACTCTTCATTGCGGTGCGCGGGCCTCTTATTATCGCAGCCTCTCTTGTTGCGGAGCACAGACTCCAGATGCGCAGGCTCAGTAATTGTGGCTCACGGGCCTAGTCGCTCCGTGGCATGTGGGATCTTCCCAGACCAGGGCTCGAACCCGTGTCCCCTGCATTGGCAGGCAGATTCTCAACCACTGCGCCACCAGGGAAGCCCTCAAGCATCTTTTATGACCACAAAGGCATGGAACTAGAAATCAACCACAGAAAACGAAATGAGAAAAAAAAGATTACATGGAAACTAAACAACATGCTACTAAAAAAACCAGTGTGTCAATAATGAAATCAAAGAGGAAATTAAAAAATACCTTGAGACAAATAACAATGAAAACACAACCATACAAAATCTGGGGGATGCAACAAAAGCAGTTCTTAGAGGGAAGTTCAGAGTGATACAGGCCTTCTTCAAGAAACAAGAAAAATCTCAAACAACCTAACCCCCCACCTAAAAGAATAAGAAAAAGAAGGACAAATAGCAGAAGGAAGGAAATAAAGATCAGAGAGGAAATAAATAGAGATTAATAAAACAACAGAAAAAAAATCACTAAAATCAAGAACTGCTTCTTTGAAAGGGTAAACAAAATTGACAAACTTCTGGCCAGGCTCTCCAAGAAGAGAGAGGATTCAAAAAAACAAAATAAGAAATGGTAGAGCAGAAATCACAACTGATACCACAGAAATACAAAAACCATAAGAGAATACTATGAACAAACTGGACAACCTAGAAGAAATGGACAAGCCCTAGAAACACTGTAGCCCACCAAAACTGAATCAAGAAGATAAAGATATTTGAACGCATGGATCACTAGAAGTGAAATAGAATCTGAAAAAAAGAAAACAAAACAAAAAACCCAAAAAACAACTCCCTACAAACAAAAGTCCAGGACCAGAAGGCTTCACAGACAAATTCTACCAAACATACAAAGAATTTATACCAATCCTTCTCAAATGCTTC